>NC_087197.1:7238109-7524314 GCF_035594125.1 Scylla paramamosain
TGTAAATGCTCCTGATTTAAAACATGGTAGACTTTACAACTTCTAAAAAAAGAAGCCCCAATGTATGTCTTTTTACACATTAATGAAATGGATACTAAAACTACACTGAGGAAAGCCATAATTAATGTACAAGCTAACATACACACAAAAGGAAGTGACATCACTTGATGCTTTATAGGTGAAAATGAAACAAGGAAAACTGATCAACACTTCAATGTTTTATAACCAACAGTCTTATGATGAAGCTTTTATTGGGGTGTCAGGTCTTCTAAAATGAACAGACATGTGTCTGATGCATCACACATCTTTTTTCAACTCACATTTAACAATTTATGGTAATGATTCCTATTGGCAATGGCATTAAGAACCTGTTACAGAAAGTTGAAAAAGGTTTCTGAAAATATGGAGCAACCTTCCAGTGCACCATACTGTGTTCTTTTCTAACCTTCACTTTAAGATTTTAAATCAATAAAAATATATATAGAATGGCATCCACATGTGTTTTTAAGAGAGTCCAAGAAGCCAAGAAATGAAATTAAGAATATTTCCATCAGGCATTTGAAATACAAATTATAGATGTTATGACCAAAACCTGAGTAATAATACCAGAAAATAAAGCATTACTAATCTTATGATCAACTCCTTGCTTTCATCACTTTATCCAGTTGCACAGCACAATGTAATATCTTGTCAGTAATGAGAAAAAAAAGAGTGGACACTGCAATTATACCCTTAACAGATCTTTCAAGGTAAATATGAGAATCTGACCCATTTTGATTTAGCTCATAAGTGAGCACTTTGGCCTAGTGGATTTTAGTCAACCTCTTTGATGCTACACACACACACACACACACACACACATGAATATGGAAAATTGAAAAAGAAAATGTGAAAATATGAAAAGAAATATGTAGCTTAAAAACAATGATAAAGGCATGGAAGAAAGAAAGAGCAGTGGGTGGTGATAATGTAAAAAAGATATCCAGTGATATAATAGATGAAAAAGAGGGAGACAGAAAGAGAAAAAGAAAACAAAGAACTGACAGAAGAGGTGACAAAAATAGTGGACTCAAACAAGAAGTATTGTGAAGAAATTAAGAAACTCAAGGAAGAGAATAAAGAGTTAAAGAAAACTTTGCAAGAGAGAGAGGTTAGGGTTGGAGAAGTGAAGGAGTTAGTGACAGAGGAAGTCAAAAGTTGGAAAGAAGAGAGAGAACAACAAAAGGTGAACATGGAGGAGATAATAAGGCAACAGCAACAGGAACAAAATAAGGATATGGAAAAGCAAGTAATTAAACTAATAATGGGAAAAACTAATCTTGTGAGAGAAACAATAGAGAGAGATGTGTGTGGTGGTAATTGGGGTCAATTAGAAGAACCTATCCATGAAAATAGCTAGAGAGAAAGAAGTGAAAAAGGCTAAGGAAATTATAGCAGAAGTGGTGGAGGAAGGAGAGGGGGTAATTGTACAAATTACCCCCTCGACAGGAGGAGGCAGTAGACACCTGCCGAAACGATAATTACTCCCAGTGAGGTCTAAAGCACTGTTCAGGGGGTGCTGTGAACTTATCATTAAACCCAGCTGTGACCTCACTGAATGTTTCCCTTTGTGTATCACAACACAAGGGGGTAGTCACAGCCTGCCCTCTAAAGACAACTCTCTTCCTCCACACAAAACTACAAGCACCTAATAACACACACACCCTTCACTCAAAAAATTTTAAAATCATGGCGACTCCTACACCAGCCTCGGAGTCCCCATCTGGGGAGGGGACCATAAATGTCCCCAGGTCGGACTGCCTTTCCGTCGACGACCCTAAGTGTCTTGACACCCCCCTCAACTTTTTCTTCATTAACTTCTGCAACATTCGCGGTCTAAGATCTAATTTTCAATCTGTAGAACACCACCTCTCCTCTTCTAAACCTCATCTTCTTTTCCTCACTGAAACTCAGGTATCTGAGGCAACTGACAGTAGCCCCTTTTCTGTTCCCTCCTACTTTCTCTATCCTCATTTTCGATCCAAAGCTGGATGCTGCGTTTATGTGCGCAATGACTTAACCTGCTCTCATGCCCACGCTCTTGAATCTTCCGAGTTTTCCACCATCTGGCTACGACTACAGAGTCATTCTCATACTAAATTTATCTGTGCTGTATACCTCTCTCCTAACTCCTCTGACTATAAGAAATTCTTTGACTACTTAACTTCCAAAGTGGAGCACATTCTGACCCTCTTCCCTTTTGCAGAGATCTCCATTCTTGGAGACTTCAATGTTCACCACCAGCTTTGGCTTTCCTCTCCCTTCACTGACCATCCTGGTGAACTAGCCTACAACTTTGCTATCCTCCATGACCTAGAGCAATTGGTGCAACACCCAACTCGTATTCCTGACCGTCTTGGAGATACGCCCAACATTCTTGACCTTTTCCTGACCTCTAATCCTTCTGCTTATGCTGTCACCCTTTCTTCTCCGTTGGGCTCCTCCGATCACAATCTCATATCTTTATCTTGTCCTATCACTCCAATCCCTCCTCAGGATCCCCCTAAGCGAAGGTGCCTCTGGCGTTTTGCCTCTGCCAGTTGGGGGGACCTGAGGAGGTATTTTGCTGATTTTCCTTGGAATGACTACTGCTTCCGTGTCAGAGACCCGTCTTTGTGTGCTGAGCGCATAACAGAGGTGATAGTGTCTGGCATGGAGGCGTACATTCCTCACTCTTTTTCTCGTCCTAAACCTTCTAAACCTTGGTTTAACACAGCTTGTTCTCGTGCTATACATGATAGAGAGGTGGCCCACAAAAGGTACTTAAGCCTTCCTTCACCAGAATCTCATGCACTTTATATTTCTGCCCGGAACCATGCCAAGTCTATTCTCCAACTAGCCAAAAACTCCTTCATTAACAGAAAATGTCAAAACCTTTCAAGATCTAACTCACCTCGTGATTTCTGGCATCTAGCCAAAAATATCTCCAATAACTTTGCTTCTTCTTCTTTCCCTCCTCTACTTCAACCAGATGGCACCACTGCTATCACATCTATTTCTAAAGCTGAACTCTTTGCTCAAACCTTTGCTAAAAACTCTACCTTGGACAATTCTGGGCTTGTTCCTCCCTCTCCTCCACCCTCTGACTACTTCATGCCACGTATTAAAATTCTTCGTAATGATGTTTTCCATGCCCTCGCTGGCCTAAACCCTCGGAAGGCTTATGGACCTGATGGGGTCCCTCCTATTGTTCTCCGAAACTGTGCCTCCGTGCTTGCACCTTGCCTAGTCAAACTCTTTCAGCTCTGTCTGTCAACATCTACCTTTCCTTCTTGCTGGAAGTTTGCCTACATTCAACCTGTTCCTAAAAAGGGTGATCGTTCTAATCCCTCAAACTACCGTCCTATTGCTTTAATTTCCTGCTTATCTAAAGTTTTTGAATCTATCCTCAACAGGAAGATTCTTAAACATCTATCACTTCACAACCTTCTATCTGATCGCCAGTATGGGTTCCGTCAAGGCCGCTCTACTGGTGATCTTCTGGCTTTCCTTACTGAGTCTTGGTCATCCTCTTTTAGAGACTTTGGTGAAACTTTTGCTGTTGCCTTGGACATATCAAAAGCCTTTGATAGAGTCTGGCACAAAGCTTTGATTTCCAAACTACCCTCCTACGGTTTCTATCCTTCTCTCTGTAACTTCATCTCAAGTTTCCTTTCTGACCGTTCTATTGCTGCTGTGGTAGACGGTCACTGTTCTTCTCCTAAATCTATTAACAGTGGTGTTCCTCAGGGTTCTGTCCTGTCACCCACTCTCTTCTTATTATTCATTAATGATCTTCTAAACCAAACTTCTTGTCCTATCCACTCCTATGCTGATGATACCACCCTGCACTTTTCCACGTCTTTTCATAGACGTCCAACCCTTCAGGAGGTAAACATATCACGCAGGGAAGCCACAGAACGCCTGACTTCTGATCTTTCTAAAATTTCTGATTGGGGCAGAGCAAACTTGGTATTGTTCAATGCCTCAAAAACTCAATTCCTCCATCTATCAACTCGACACAATCTTCCAGACAACTATCCCCTCTTCTTCAATGACACTCAACTGTCCCCCTCTTCTACACTGAACATCCTCGGTCTGTCCTTTACTTATAATCTGAACTGGAAACTTCACATCTCATCTCTAACTAAAACAGCTTCTATAAAGTTAGGTGTTCTGAGACGTCTCCGCCAGTTTTTCTCACCCCCCCAGCTGCTAACTCTGTACAAGGGCCTTATCCGTCCATGTATGGAGTATGCTTCACATGTCTGGGGGGGTTCCACTCATACTGCTGTTCTAGACAGGGTGGAATCAAAAGCTTTTCGTCTCATCAACTCCTCTCCTGTAACTGACTGTCTTCAGCCCCTCTCTCACCGCCGCAATGTTGCATATCTAGCTGTCTTCTACCGCTATTTTCATGCCAACTGCTGTTCTGATCTTGCTAACTGCATGCCTCCCCTCCTCCCGCGGCCTCGCTGCACAAGACTTTCTTCTTTCTCTCACTCCTATTCTGTCCACCTCTCTAACGCAAGAGTTAACCAGTATTCTCAATCATTCATCCCTTTCTCTGGTAAACTCTGGAACTCCTTGCCTGCTTCTGTATTTCCACCTTCCTATGACTTGAATTCCTTCAAGAGGGAGGTTTCAAGACACTTATCCACCAATTTTTGACCACTGCTTTGACCCTTTTAAGGGACTGGCATTTCAGTGGGCATTTTTTTTTATTAGATTTTTGTTGCCCTTGGCCAGTATCCTTCCTACATAAAAAAAAAAAAAAAAAAAAAAAATTGAAGAGCTTAACAGGATCAGAAAGTACAATGAAAATGGAACAAGACCAATGAAAATAAGATTCATGTCACAAACAGCAGTGGAATGTGTCTTGCAAAGAACATAAAAACTTGCAAAAGTAGAAGGAATGAAGGAAACATGGATAAAAAGAGGCATGAATGAAGAAGTAAACTGAAGAAACTGAAAGTAGAGGGCCAGTCAAAAAACAAGGTGAGAACACAGGAACTAGCAAGAATATCCACCTAGAAAGCTGTGGACATAAAATTGAGGAAATGGTGGCACAGAGATGTCACAGAAGATCACCAAGCAGAAATTTAAAGATTATGTAAACTAATGTAGACAGTTTGGTGTTGAGCCTATTAGAACTTACAGACTACTTAAAGAATAATAAACCAGATGTGGTATGTTTAGCAGAAACCAAACTAAAAGAGGAAATAAAGTTAGGATTTGGAAAGGAAGAATATAGGACATGGAGGAAAGATAGGAAAGGAAAAGGAGGAGGAGTGATGATATTGGTAAAAGAGGATATTGTTGTTGAGCAAGTGGAATATGGTGATGGAATGGCAGAAACATTGAGTGTTGTGATTAAGATGAAAGGATGTGGAAAAAGGAAAATCATTGTGATATACATACCACCAAAAAGTAATGCATGGGAGACCAATAAATTTGAAAGTATGCACCTAAAAACAAGAAATAGTATAGAAGAAATGATAAGGAAAAATAACAAATTACTCTTAGTAGTCGACTTCATCACTAAAGGAAATAATTGGGAGGCACTGGAAGTGAAAGAAAATGTCGGGTCATGAAGTGAAGAACTAATGTAAACCATGATGGTGAATACAATGAGACAGTGGGTGAATGAGCCTACAAGATGCAGAGAAGAAGAACCATCACAGTTGGACTTAGTGTTTACAAAAATCCAAGAAAATAGACCAAGTATACTTTGTCTGAATCCAATGGGAAGAAGCAATCATGTAATAATAGAATGAGTACCACAGGAGGAAAAAAGTATTGCATAGGAAAAAACAATACAGAAGTGGGAGACAGAACTATGCTAAGGCAAACTTTGCAGAACTTAATAAATTTTATAGAAAAATTAACTGGAATGAGCTATTTGAAGGTAAAGAAGTACAAGAAAAATTATGAGATATTTTTGAGCAAGTAAAGAGAAGGAGCACAACAGTTTGTGCCAAGTTATAAAGGGAAAATTGGGAAACGTGAATGGTATAATGCCAGGTGTGTATATATAAAAAAGACAGGTCATCAGGTCATGGAAGAAAATTATGAGACAACTGAACAGAAAAGCTAAAGGCTACAGAAAGGCAAGGGGTGAATATAGTATAATAAAAAGAGAAGAAGAAAGAAACCTTGAAATTGACATAGTAAGAAAATGCAAGAACCCAAACTCTTCTTCAGATATGTAAATGGGAAAATGAAACATAAGGATGGCATAAACAAGTTAAAAAGGGAAGGAAGAATTCATGAAACTACTGAGGAGATGAGTCAACTAATGAATGAGAGTTTTCAATCTGTGTTTGCAAAGGAAACTGAATTTGTGGCACTGAAAGTGGTATCACAGAATGAGGGAATATGGGAGAAACAAGAAGAGACAAGAAATCAAGAAACTGCTGGAAGAGCTGGATGTTAGATGAGGTATGGGACCAGATCAAGTAAATGGATGGATATTAAAAGAATGCAGAGAACAAATGGAAGAACCCATATGGAATATAATTAACACCTCAGAGAACAAATGGAAGAACCCATATGGGATATAATTAATAGCTCATTGAGAGAAGGAAAAGTACCAAGGGAATGGAAAAGAGGTAACATAGTGTCAATATACAAAGGGAAAAGTAAAATGTAACCATTAAATTAAAGGCCAGTGTCACTAACAAGTATTGTAAGCAAGCTTTGTGAAATAGTAATTAAAGATAGATAAGTGGAATATCTAGAAGATGAGAAGATAATTACAGAAAAGCAATTTGGATTCAGGAAAGGGTTATCCTGTCACAAATCTACTGTGCTTCTATACAAGAGTAATAGATGGAGTGCAAGAGAGGCACAGATGGGTTGATGTGGTATACCTGGATCTTAAAAAAGCATTTTGATAAAGTTCTCCACAAAAGCCTTAAGTGGAAGCTAGAGAATGGAGGAGAACTAAAGGGAGCAACATTAAGATGGATGGAGGATTATTTACAAGGGAGGGAAACGAGAACAGTAATCAGAGGTACTAATTCAAGTTGGTGCAAAATGGCAAGTGGGATATCATATGGATCTGTGTTGGCACCTATTATGTTTTGAAATATATGTAAATGATATGACAGAGGATCTAAATAGTTATATAAGCCTGCTTCCTGATGATGCAAAAATAATGAAAATAATAAAGGATGAAAATGACTGCAAGGAGTAACAAAAGGATATTGACAAGATACATGCATGGAGCCAAAAATAGAAACTAGAATTTAATGCCAGAAAATGCCACATGTTGGAAATAGGAAAAAGTAAAAAGACCTTCATGGAAGTATAAAATGGGAGGAGAAATAATAACCAAAAGTAATAAGAAAAAGATTTGTGAGTAATGATTCAGAACACAGTATCACCTGAAAGAGACAAACGGGATATTCGGCTCTACATTGAGCTTGTTAACAAATATTAATGTGGCATTTAACTATTTAGATAAAGAAATTACAAAGAAAATTATAACAAGCATGATACGTCCTAAATTGGAATATGCAGCAGTAGTTTGGGCTCCACACAGAAAAAAAGATACATGGAAATTGGAAAGAATACAGACGATAGTGACAAAGATGGTACAAGAATTTAAAAACTTTAGCTATGAAGAAAGACTTAAAGAAATGGGTTTACTAACACTACAAGAGAGAAGAGAAAGCAGAGACCTAATAACAATGTACAAATTAGTAAACAATATAGAAAGAATAGACAAAAATGACTTGGTACCACAGATGGAGGGAGAGAGACAGATGATGGGGCATGGGAAGAAAATAAAGATGAGTGGATGTTTAAGCAACATCAAGAAATACAGCTTCCTGTATAGAACTATTGAAGTCTGGAATGATTTGAAGGAAGAGGTGGTTGTGGCAAATGGTGTACACATTTTTAAAGAGAAATTGGATAAATATTGTTATGGAGACAGGACAAAATGAGCTTTGGTTCATGCCGTGTACAATACAGCTGGGTAAGTGTAAACACACACACACACACTGTGAGGCAAGTACAAAAAAAAAAAGAAAAAATATAGTGAATGCAACAGAAATCCACAGAACTGGAAAATACATAAAAATTGGAAAACATTGATTAGGATTAGTCCAGGTTCTTATGTGAAGCTGAGAAAATACAAAAAATCCTGGCACAGAGCATAGAAACTGGACCTAACTAAGGACAGGAAAAATTTGTCTGGATAAGAAACCTAAATGAACAAGAGAGCTGAACTAAACAAACTAAGAACCAAGGCTTTGAGAGAGAGAGAGAGAGAGAGAGAGAGAGAGAGAGAGAGAGAGAGAGAGAGAGAGAGAGAGAGAGAGAGAGAGAGAGAGAGAGAGAGAGAGAGAGAGAGAGAGAGAGAGAGAGAGAGAGAGAGAGAGAGACTTACTGGAATGTTATGGACATGAGACCATAGAAGCAGTACAAACATATAAAAGAAAATAGACAGGAGCAAAAGGGGGAGATGAAAATTGGAGTATAACATATAGAAATATAAATGCTATCACATCAGCACTGATGGAAGAAGCCTAATATTGTGGAACTAGTCAAAACTAAATAATGTGATATAGTGGAGGCAATAAATATTGGGAGAGATAATTACAGCACGTGGAAGAGAAATACAACACAGACAAAAGGAAGAGAAAAAAGTTCTTAGTAAAGAAGAATGAAATAGTACATACACTTTTGCTGCATATGGCAGGTGTCTGGCAAGAATCCAGAAAGGAGAGGAAAAAGAGAATTTACAAAATGGTATGTGTCAGTGAACACCAATTGTTGGAGCTAAGAGTATTATAAGAAAAAATTATAATGGATACATATATATATATATGTTTAGAGGGGTTATTAATAACAGAAAGAAAATACACTAGTGTTGAGGGATTTTAACTACGATAAAGTGCTGGGAGGCATGATATACAAAAGGAAGAAAAGTCTTGGAGAAATATTTTGTTGAAATTGACAATGGATTCATTGACACAATAGGTAAAGGAAAGCACATGATTTGAAGATGAAGGGGCACCAGCTACACTTGATCAACTATTTAATAAAGAACCAGAATATACTGAAGATGTCAAGTTAGAGAGTGTCCCTTAGAAGAGAGATCATGTTGAAACTGAATCTAAAGTAAAGGATGAAAAGGAAATAGAAAACAAAAGACAAAAGCAGAAGGTTTAATTATAGCAAAGCAGACTTTATATAGCTTAGAACAGTGGTTCCCAAACGCATAGTCACAACCCAAATGAGGATTGCAAGGGTTTTTCTGAGGGTCATGGGAAGGTATAAAGAAAAAGAAAAGAAAAAGAAATAATAATAAACAAATAAAATAGATAAATAAAATAAATAAATAAATATATAAATAAATAAATAAATAAATAAAAAATAAATAAATAAATAAATAAATGAATTAATTAATAATTCACAGCTGTTCACATAATGATTTTGAGTAATGTAGCTGTTATACTCCAGTAGGACAGTGTAAAGATTCTACAGGATGCTTACTAACAAAAGAAACACGGTAATACAGCACCAATATCAGTGTAATACCATCTGTAGTGTGAGCAGCTTTCATGTATAATATTTGTTTCTGATCACTGAGCAATCAGCAAGAGCCTGAATGAGAGTTCAGTTGTGTCTGCAATGCTGCAGCCTAAGCACTCAAAAGGCCTTCACTACCTCACACACTTATTTCTGTTTATTATAATAACTCATACATGCCTTCCCCCTCCCACACACACCTAAAGGCCCTCTTTGCTTCTGTCTGATAAGTCTGTCTGTCTCTACCTCTGCCTGTCTGTTTCTGCCTTGAGATGAGATAACAACCTGGGAATGTACATCCTCAGTATATTTAGTACCTGCAAGTCTTTACCAATGAATCTATGAAGGAAAATAAGTTGAAGCATCATTTGCAAACAGTCCATCCAAAATTTCTTGAAACCCAACTGAGTTACTCGAAAGATAAAAAAAAAAAAGTTAAATGAAGTTGGATAGATGCTCCCTATAGTTCAGTTTTTCCTCTGGAGAAAAGCTTCCTTGGCATCCTTTGCAGTGACATTAATGAGAGAGAGAGAGAGAGAGAGAGAGAGAGAGAGAGAGAGAGAGAGAGAGGAGAGAGAGAGAGAGAGAGAGAGAGAGAGGAGAGAGAGAGAGAGAGAGAGAGAGAGAGAGAGAGAGAGAGAGAGAAAGAGAGAGAGAGAGAGAGAGAGAGAGAGAGAGAGAGAGAGAGAGAGAGAGAGAGAGAGAGAGAGAGAGAGAGAGAGAGAGAGAGAGAGAGAGAGAGAGAGAGAGAGAGAGAGAGAGAGAGAGAGAGAGAGAGAGAGAGAGAGAGACATAACATTGGAGAGAAGCTGATGAATTCAGCAGCAACAGCAATGATGAAGACTCTTGTTAAAGCAGATATTGTCAACAAAATTGAATCAATACTACTAAAATGTAGAATTGATCTTATTTCAGAATGTATTTAGTTTGAGTTCATTATGGTACTGAAAAAAAAGCAAGAAAATTTTCTCTGCAAACTGATGAATCCGTGGACATTGCAGGTGATCCAGAACCGGTGGTTTTTGTAAAGTACAAAGAAGAAGATGACATTTTGGAAGAATTTATCTCTGCAATACCTTGTAAAGTACCACTAGTAAGTAAGACATCTTTAACATGGTTTCAATTTTTTTTTTTCAAGAAATATGATGTAGACTGGAAGAATTGCTTTGCTGTGTACAATAATGGAGCTCCATCAATGATGAGAAACCATGTGGACTTTGTTACTTGCATTAAAGCTGAAAACATTGATGTCATAATAATTCATAGTTTCTTGCAATGAGAAAACAAATAAAAAGTAAAGAGAACAATTTATGAGGATTTAATGGCTATGGCAGGCAAGATAAATGTAAGTTTCCAAACTGTTCTTTTTTTTTATAAGAGAAAGGAAGTTTGTAAAACCAAATGGTATAGAAAAAGATAAGGTGTTGACCAGAATATAGGTAGATGAACAAAAAATATAATGAAGAAACTGGATGAGGTAAAGGTATAAGACCCATATAAAATTTTTGGGGAGTTATTGAAGAAATGCAATGATCAATTTACAGAGAAAATAAATTGTATTATTGTAACCTCCCTCAGAGATAGTAAGGTTTCTCAAGATTGGAAAAGAGAAGATATACCAATGCATACAAGATGTGATAAGAAAGAGCCACCAAATTATAGACTAGTATCACTAACAAGTGTAGTTGTTAAATCTATCAAAGACCAACAAAGAACAAATAAATGGAGCCCTTAAAGGAGACTAAATCATGTGCTACTAACTTGTATGTTTCTACTTAGACATGATAAAAGAGATTGTTGGACAGAGAGAGAGAGAGAGAGAGAGAGAGAGAGAGAGAGAGAGAGAGAGAGAGAGAGAGAGAGAGAGAGAGAGAGAGAGAGAGAGAGAGAGAGAGAGAGAGAGAGAGAGAGAGAGAGAGAGAGAGAGAGAGAGAGAGAGAGAGAGAGAGAGAGAGAGAGAGAAAAATTAATAAACAAACAAACAAATCGTGCCTCACCAGAGGCTGATTTTGAAAATCTAGAATATTGGATTAAAGGATGGACTCTTAAAATGGATGGAGAGAGAGAGAGAGAGAGAGAGAGAGAGAGAGAGAGAGAGAGAGAGAGAGAGAGAGAGAGAGAGAGAGAGAGAGAGAGAGAGAGAGAGAGAGAGAGAGAGAGAGAGAGAGAGAGAAAAGTTATTAAAAATCAGACAACAAAATAGGGCACAGTATTTAGCAGTTCCCCAAGGGATTTGTTCCAGCACCAGTCGTGTTTGCTTTATATAAAAATGACATGGTGGACAGGGATAACCAACTACATGAGCTTGTCTGCAGATGATGCACAATTACTGAAGGAAGAGGTAAAGATAAAGATTTTGAAAGCTGTTCATTTTCATATTCTTTCTGTAACAATTTTTCTTTTTTTTTATCTTTCTTCCATGTCCTCTTGTATCTTTCATGTCCCACGTTATTAGGTCTTCTTTATCAAGGTCCTCTCTATTTTTAGGTCTATCTCTATCAGAACACTATATTCTTCATGATTCTATAAATTGCAATCAAGTCTCCTCTTTCCCTTCTTTGTTTCAGGGTTGTCAATTCCAGTTTTGATAGCTTCTCCTCATATGATATTTCCAATAAGCTAGGAGCTAATTTGTTGCTGGTCTTTGAACCCTTTCAAGCTCCTTGATGTTCCTTTTTGTGCTTGGTGACCACACTGCTGCTGCATATTCCAGTCTTGGCCTTATCAGAGTGACTAGTGTCAATTTCTTTACCATTTCTTTTCATTTCCATGTGGGTAAATGCCATTCTTATATTTTTCAAAAGTTTTGTAAATCTCTTTTACATTTTTATTTGTGTTTCTCTGATGGCATGTTATCTGCTACAAATACTCCCAGATCTCTTTCTGACTTTGATTTCTTTATTATTTCTCCTCCAAGTTTATATTGCCCTGAAATCCTCTGCTTACTCTTTCCAAACTCCATTACACTGTATTTCTTGAATTCCAATTTCCATTTGCAGCTCCATTCTCAAATTTTATCAAGGTCAACATTTCACAATTGTCCTCTTTACCCATTCTTCTTAATAGCTTATTATCATCAGCAGAGACTCATTTAACTACTAAATCCCTCATCCATATCATTAATATATATTGTAAACATGATAGGGACCAATCCATTAATGATCCTTGTGGGACCCCACAGATAACTTCCTTCCAACGAGAAGACTTTTCTCTAATAATCACTCTCATCATGTGTATGTGTGTATTTACCTATCTGTATTTTTTACAGGATTGAGTCATCCTCATAATGTCCCATCTTTTAGTAACCATTCATCATATTTTTTCTTTAAATTTATGTATACTGTTTGCATACACTACCTCTTCTGGCAGTGAATTCCATAATCTATTGCTCTATTTGGAAAACTATTTTTGTATGTCTTTGTCTCCTTTTATTTTTTGTTTCATTTTATGTTCTCTTAATATTTAATTTCCTTTTGTAAACAAATTTGCTAAGTCAATCTTTTCTTTTTCCATCAAGCATTTATACATCATGATCATATCACCTCTTATTCTTCTATCGTCTTATTTGGATAAATTCAACTTTTCTAATCTTTCTTCATAGCTTAACCCTCTAAGGGATGGTACCATTCTTGATGCTGCCTTTTGGACTTTCTCCAGTTTGGAAATATGTTTTTTTTAAGTGTATATTCTCTACCATTCTGGTCGTGACTTGTTTCTTCCAAAATTCAAGGCATGATAATTATTTGCATTAAATTCTACCTGCCATTTATAGCTCCATTCAGTCAAATTATTTGGGTCATCTTGCAGCTCTCTAGAGCAGTCTTAATTTTTTACAGTTCTTTGAATTTTGGCATCTTCAACAAACATGTTCATGTAGCTCCATTCTCTAATTACTTCAGGCATATCAGTTACATAAATCAGGAACATAATTGGTGCTAATACAGAGCCTTGCAGAACTCCACTAGTTACATCCTTCCAAGTAGAGTATTTCCCTCTCAATGTTGTTCTCATTTTTCTTTCTTTTAAAAAATTTCAATCCGTTTTGATTTATTTCTTTGAACACCTCCATAGATTTCTAACTTCCTGATAAGCCTCTGATGAGGAGCTCTGTCAAAGGCTTTTTTTTTTTAATCCAGGTAAATACTATCTACCCACCCATCTCTTTCTTGCATTTTTTTTATTTTTTTATTTTGGTGTAATAGCTTAACAAGTCTGATACACAGGATCTTCCTTTTCCAAAACCTAATTGTTTATCTGATAATAGTTTGTTACCTTCTATGTGATCTATCCAGTTCTTCCTTACAATTCCTTCCATGACTTTGCATACTACACTTGTTAAAGAAACAAGCCTATAGTTGAGAAGATTCTCTGTTTCCTTTCTTAAACAGCAGTACTATGTCTGCTCATTTCCAACTTTCTGGCAGCTTCCCCTGCTTTAGGGAATCTTACACTGATTGGTTTATGGCTTACTTAATTCTTTTGCACATTCATTCAATACCCAGCAGGAAATGCCATCAGGACCCATAGCATTGTTTTTGTCCAATGCTTCCATCTCTGATTCTATTTCTTCACAACTTATTACTAAGTTATCCAATGTTTCTTTTCTGGATCTCTATTTTGCTCTTCCAGAAATGCTTTTTCATTTGTGAATACTGATTAGAATTTCTTATTTAGTATCTAACATATTTCTCTTCAGTATGATTTTTTTTCCTTCATCTTTCAAGACACAGCATTTTATCTCACTTTAGTCTTGCTTTTAATATAACAATAGAATAGCTTGGGTTTGTCTTTATATTTGTTTATTATATCCTTTTGATAATCAATTTCTGCTTCACTTCCCTTCTTTGTACATTCATTTCTTGCACTTTTATATCTCTCATAGGCCCTTTCTCCTCCATATTTTCTGTGTGTGTGTGTGTGTGTGTGTGTGTGTGTGTGTGTGTGTGTGTGTGTGTGTGTGTGTGTGTGTGTGTGTGTGTGTGTGTGTGTGTGTGTGTGTGTGTGTGTGTGTGTGTGTGTGTGTGCATGCGTGCATGCATGCATGTATGTATTTACCTAGCTGTGGTTTATGGGAGGAGGAGTCTATGCTCTTGCTGTCCTGTCTCGATATTTACTGTTATCCAGTATCTTTAAAATTGTGTATTGTCCTAGTATGTACTGTCTCTTTCCAATTCATTCCAAACTCCAACAATTTGTTGTGGAAATCTGTTCTTTTTATATCCATTCTGCACATTCCCTTCTTCACCTTCAGGTCATGTCCTTTTACACTTCTGTAATCTCTCACCACCAGGTCCCCACAATCTAATTTCTCAACTCTTGACATGATCTTGTACATTGCAATCAGATTTCTCTTTCTTCTCTCTTCCAAAGTGAGGAGATTTAATTTCATCAATCTCTCCTCATATGACATATTATATACGGTTGAAGGCAGGAGGTATTTTTGTTGTAGCTCTCTGTATTTGTTCCAATTTCTCTCTTAGTACATGGAGACCATAACACTGCAGCATATTCCAATTATGGTCTCATTCTGATCACAATCAATTTCCTCATCATATCCTCATCCAGGTAATTAAAAGCAGTTTTATACTACTCAGCATATTGTAGGTCTTGTCTGTTATTCTACTGAGATGTTTCTCTGGTGACATTTTGTTAGTAATGATGACTCCAAGGTCTTTCTCCTTCCTCCTCACTCCGATGAACTCTTTTCCAACTGTGTAACAATACTTGGGTCTTTTGCTACCATGTCCAAACTTTAGTATCCCACATTTTTTTGTCAAATTCCATTTCTCATCTTTGACTCCACTCCCAAATTACATTCAGATCTTCTTGCTAAGTGGCACAGTCCTCCTTCTTATCCATCTTTCTTATTAGCTTTGCATCATCAGCAAACTGGCTCATATAACTAGTCACTCCTTTGATCATGTCATTCCATTTCTCACCCTCTAGTATATCTCCCAATTCTCTTGTGTTTTTCATTTTCTCCATTCATTCCAGGCCAATGAAACCACTCCTGCTTTCTAACATCTCTTTTTTTCTTTGGCACAAATCTCCTCACATCTTCATATATAGTTATCAACTCTCCACTTTTCTACCACTCCCACTGTTCTATCAAACTCACATCAGTTTATATGTTCAAATTAGTTTCTTAAACCTTCCAAATTTGTCCCTCCATAATTATACCTTCATCTTTCTTCATTCCTTTTCTCACTTTCATTGTACACTCTACCACTATATGATTATTTTTACTTATTGGGCTCTTGTTGTCCACTATCACTATCACTCTTGATTTCTTTGTAAATATTAGGTCCAACTGTGAGGGCGTGCCTTCTCCTCTAAACCTAGTATTTTCGTCCACCCACTGTGTCATCAAGTTATTCATAGCTATCCTTAACAATTCTCCTCCCAACTTTTCACTTCCCTCCACTGGCTGATCTTCCCAATTTACATTCTTACAATAGAAATTATGTCATGTTATCATCACTGGTACTCATCAAATACTCCACTACTTTTTTGTATCTTTAATCTTTTATGGTATTCTTCTGTTCTCCAAGAACTTGTCTTTAGTAGAATGTACACCACAGCAAAATCCTTATTGCCTCCTCCTCTCTGCTCCACCTTCACTCATCACTTCTGCTAATCCTCTTTCAAAAGGTCATTTCATCTGCAACAAAGTCTCTTTTCACTAGTATCATCACTCCTCTGCCTTGTTTTTCTTTCCTTTTAGTTTTTCCACATATTGCATTTTTCTTTCCCAATGTTGATGTCAATGCCATCACTCAACTTTGTTTCTCTGATTCCCATCACATCTGGTGTAGCCTCCCTTAAGTAATCATTTAATTCCACCTATGCAGATCATAATCCATTTACATTTTGTGTATGTAATTTTTAATTCTTCTTCATAGTTCCTTTCTTGGCAATCCACCACTTCTTCAGCTTCTTTCCAGTAAAACTATTTCCTTTCCTCCTCCATTCTTGCCTCACCTTTTTAAATTTTTTATTTATTTTGTTTATTTGCTTCCTTCCACAACTCACTTGTTTTTTTTCCCTTTCATCCTCACTCATATCTTTTCTGATCCCTGTATTTTTAAACTTCTCTATTTTTCCCGGTCTCCAGGATCCATTTAGTGTCCCCTTAGTTGCAGCTTGGGACCTGAACTTTATCTTCATGGGTCTGCTTTGACCTTCCACCTATTTACCTAATCTTATTACTTCTTCAATCTCATCTTCTGGGTCTGTTACCTTTTCAGTCATATCCTTTGCTAATGGTGCTATGATGATTCTTTTATGTTTCTCTCTCTCTCTCCTGATTCACTATAATCTTGTCTTCTTTCACTCTAAAGACTACCACATGCTTTTTTTTTTTAGTGTCTCTTACCAAATTTTTCTTTTAAATACTTTTAACAACTGTTTTAGCTAGTTTCTTTCTTTTCTCCTATCTGACAGTTTATTATTTCCCTAAGGCTAGCATTTTCTTTATCTTTATCTTTTTTTCTTTTTTTGTACTTGCACCTTGAATAGTCAAACTATCAAATATGTATATCAACATCTATCTTTCCTTCTTGTTGGAAGTTTGCCTACATTCAACCTGTTCCTAAAAAAGGGCAACCATTCTATTGCTTTAATTTTCTGCCTATCTAAAGTTTTTGAATCTATCCTCAACTGGAAGATGTTCAAACATCTATCACTTCACAACCTTCTATCTGATCGCCATTATAGGTTCCATTGAGGCCGCTCTACTGGTGATATTTTGGCTTTGCTTACTGAATCTTCATCATCCTATTTTAGAGATTTTGGTGAAACTTTTGCTGTTGCCTTAGATATATCAAAAGCTATTGAAAGAGTCTGGCACAAAGCTTTGATTTCCAAACTAGCTTCCTACAGTTTCTATCTTATTTCTCTATAACTTCTTCCCAAGTTTCCTTTCGGACCATTCTATTGCTGATGTGGTAGATGGTCACTGTTCTTCTAAATCTATTAACAGTGGTGTTCCTCAGGGTTCTGTTCTGTCACCCAATCTCTTCCAATCCTTCAGCAATGATCTAAACCAAACTTCTTGTCCTATCCACTCCTACGCTGATGATACCATCCTGCTCTTTTTCTCATCTTTTCATACACCTCCAACCCTTCCAGAAGTAAACAGTTCACCCAAGGAAGCCACAGAACAACTGACTTCTGATCTCTCTAAAATTTCTGATTGGGATAGAGCAAACTTAGTATTGTTCAATGCCTCAAAAAATTCAATTCCTACATCTATCAACTTGACATAACCTTCCAGATAACTATCTCCTCTTCTTTAATAACACTCAACTGTCCCCCTCTTCTACAGTGAACATTCTTCATCTTTCCTTTACTTATAATCTAATCTGAAAACTTTACATCTCATCTCTAGCTAAGACAGATTCTATGAAGTTAAATGTTCTGAGGTGTCTCTGCCAGTTTTCTAACACCCCCCCCCCAGCTGTTAACTCTGTACAGGGGCCTTATCTGTCCATGTATGGAGTATGCTTTGCATGTATTGGGGTTTCCACTCACATCACTCTTTTAGACAGAGTGGAATCAAGCTTTTTTGTCTTATCAACTCCTCTCCTCTAACTTAAACCTCTCGATCATCTCTTGCTATCTTCTACCATTATTTTCATGCTAATTACTCTTTTGATCTTGCTAACTGCATGCCTCCCCTCCTTCTGCACCTTCACTGCACAAGACTTTCTTCTTTCTCTCACCCTCTTTTCACTCAATTTCAAGAATCACTTCACACTTGGACTCACTGTTGGACAGAGATAAGGAAAACATGCTACAACATGTGTCAGTTACACACTGTATGGCATCACTACCCACACCACAAACCACCACCATCATCTTGAAATTCAACTTGTGATAAGATGCCAATTTGTCAGTTTGTCACTACAAGTCATAAAAATTATACAAGCCCATAAAATGAAGCCCCGTGTATAGTCAATTAAGCATGATTTACAGGGGTAATTCATCAGCTCTTCAAAAATAATTTCTGTGAATTAATATGGTATTTCACTGGTAAAGAAGGGTTAAATTTCAACAATGCTCATTAGATATGAATATGGGAAAAGGTTCAATAGCATGCAAATCTGTTACATGTAAACTTGCTATGTATGAGAACTTATTGCAGATGAAGACTAGCACAGCTGCTGAGATGCTAAGTCTGTGGCTATGTATGAGGTGGTATAAAAAGTTCTGATGCTAGTTCTAAAGCACACCAACAAGTGGCAGTGAAGCGATGTGTGTGGTATGAGACTGAGCAGTAGCAGTCATCAAGCAGTCTGCTGATATATATCATTCTGTGAACTTTGAGCTATGGCAGAGGAATTTTTGTGACCACATGCAGATGCTTATATCCAGTTTCAATACAAACAACAAATTAGATGAAATAGTAAATACAAAGACCTGTTTGAAACAAAGAAAATCTGCAACAGAGATTGCTGAAATTATCTGCATGTGTATGGCAATGAAATAATGAGTCATGTGCAGTATTTCAAGAGAAGAGTACATTGAATATATCAAGAGTAGCAAAGCATCACTGGAAGACAAGAGGTGAAGACAATCTTCCATGAGCTTCATCCCCCAAGATGAGGAAACAATTCAGCAACTTGTGCACAAGGACTGGCAGAAATCCAAGGCAAGCTATTACCCAGACAAGATACACCACCTCAAGCTGACCAACAACAGACAGTGGTACACTAAGATCAAAGCTTTGTGTGGCCTACAAAAGCACACTTCATCTCTTCCTTGCACCTCACACCTTCCTGCTAATCTCGCGGCTCAGGAGATAAACGATCACTTTGCTGCTATCTGTCAAACCTTTCCTCCCCTCCACACCACTCCGCTTCCTGCCTATCTTCCTGCTCCCTCCCATCCTCCCAGTGTCCAGGCGATGGATGTTTTTAAGAGAATACTCAAATTCAAACCAAGATCCACCACACCCACTGACCTTCCTATAAAAATTTACAAGGAATTTGCTGTAGAGCTAGCAACACCGCTATGCTCCATAATAAACGCCTCACTCTCCCAACACTCTTGCCCCGCGGACTGGAAGACATCATACGTCACCCCTATCCCCAAAACTTCCAGTCCACAGTCACTCAATGACCTCAGGCCAGTCTCTATCACCCCCATCCCTAGCCTTATTTGTGAAGATTTTGTATATGACTGGGCCTACATCAAAATTTGTAATACCGTGGATATCAGACAATTTAGAAATATTAAAGCCACCTCCACCTCCCATTACCTGACCAGCTTCCTTGAATTCATCCACAGCCACCTGGACAAGCGAAACACCTCTCTAGCTGTTGCTTTTGTGGACTTCAAAAAAGCCTTTGATCTTGTTGATCACACTGTTGTCATCAGCAAGGCAGTAAGTCTGGGTCTCTCTCCTAACCTGATAGCGTGGCTAGCCGACTTCCTCACAGGGAGGTGTCAGGCCGTTCGCTATCAGGGCTCTGTCTCTAATTTCCAACAGCTGGCATGTGGGGTCCTCCAGGGGACCAAGATGGGTCCTCTATGCTTCCTCCTCCTCATTAACGACGCCCTCACTGACACCCCCCCTCGCTGGAAATATGTGGACGACTGCACCGTGGGCGTCCCAGTTTCCACCAAGAACCCAGACTACTCGCCACTGCAAGCAATTCTGGAGCGACTGCAGACCTGGACGGAGGAGAGCAGGATGACCATCAACCACAGCAAAACTGTGGTGATGCATTTCTGTACCTCATCTGTACCAGTGCCCCCTCCCCAGCTCACAGTGGGCCTTCACTCCCTCCAGGTGGTCCAATGTGCCAAGCATCTCGGAGTCACGGTGGACAACCAGCTGACCTGGAAACAACATGTCGCCAGCACCGTAAGATCAGCTACTTACAGGCTGTACATGCTGCGCAGACTCAGGTCGCTGGGGACGCCGACAGATGAGTTAAGGGGGGTGTACCTCACCTTCATCCTCCCCAAACTCATGTACGCCTCCCCAGCATGGTCCTCCTCCCTCACACACACTCAACAGCTACAGCTAGAGAGTGTGCAGAAAAGGACGTGCAGGGTCATCCTTGGCCCTGCATACACCACCTATGAAGAAGCCCTGACCACCCGGAGTCTGTCCAGACTATCCACCAGGCACCAAGAGGCTCTGGAGAAGTTTGGAAGGGGACTACTGCATCATCCATGTCTCAGAAACAGGCTGCCGCCTGACGCGCCTCGCCTGATCCGTGCCACCAGACACCACAACAAGATAACGCACCTAAAGGTGCCGCGCACGGACCGGTACAGACTCAGTGCGATCCCCACCATGGTGCGAGCCATCAATCAATAGTATTTCCCTCCTAGATTAGACTTACCTTTAGGATTAATGTTAGGGTTTTCCCCATCCCCTATGTACATTTTCAGTTTGTTAACTGCCTAAATAATAAACCGTTTATTATTATTATTATTAAATCCATTATGGACATTCCTATTATCATCAGTGTGCCAAACAGAACAGTGAGGATAATCATGTCTGATTTGAGCAAGCACCATATTCTTGCAAACCTTATCCCCCAGAAGGAGCATTAGGTCAAAGACTGCCAAGAGGAATATCACAATCATAGCTAGTTTCATTCAGTGAACAACATTTTAGCTTCGTATTGTGCCTTAACACATTTAACATGATAGTGCTTTTACATAGTATGTAGTGACAAAATTGAGTGGGAGCACAAGGTCTAAAGAGAGGAAGCATGGTAGAAAAATGAGTGGCAATTATAAACATCCTCCCTCTTCCTGTGACTCTTGCTAACAGATAAGTGCGCAGGATCAAGGTGAAGCTTCTCCATCAGAACAATTTGCCTCAAGATACCAGTGAACATGATACAGCTTTTTTCATTACAACAACAATAATAATAATAATAATAATAATAATAATAATAATAATAATAATAATTATTATTATTATTATTATTAATTAATTAATTAATTAATTAATTAAATAATTAATTAATTGATTATTTATTTATATATTTTTTGCCAAAATGAAAACCAAGATGGATGCATCTATATGTTCCATGTCAATCTAAGTGACAAAGAGAGGGCAAGAAAATAAGCAGTAACTCCTTCATTTTTGCTTAGCTCTTTATAGAATTTTACTTCGGCAAAATCACCTATCCGCTGGGCGGACATTTCCCATGAGAGAGAGTGCGTCACGCGCTGCCGGCAGTTGTTTGCTGATCGCCGCGTCGGGCAGACACGGTCATTCTGGGTCATACGGACTCCCAAGTTTTTGCTGTTTTCTTTCAGATAAGGCCACGATACTTGTTACGCAGGTACAGTGCCTTCAACTTCGTTACCCGTTTTTGGGGCGAGTTGTATTATTGGTATATCGGTCTCCACTGACGATGGAACAGTGTGGGAAGCTTACGGCTTTGTTCTCCTTATCGCAGTGCGGCAGCCATGTCGGAGTCTGGTGAAGCGTCCTCTGCCTCTCGATCCCCTTCCCCTCCTGCCCCACCTGGGTCCACTGTTCGCCCTCAAGATGACGACGACAGGCACAGGGATCATTCATCTCGTCGCTTGAGTGGGAGGCATGGTTGCATGAGATTACGTAACAGTGCTGACGCACGTGGTTCCCGCGGCACTTCTCCTGCTCCTCCCCCTTGGTCAGTTGTGTTGGACGCCTTGGCTGATTTGCGGGGTGAAGTGGAGGCCTTGAAGGCAGACAGACGGCAACTACCACCCCCTACTGGGTCGGCGCAGGTGACTGTGGAGGACAGTACTCTGGGGGGCTGGGGTTTGTTGCCTCCTTGTTCTGCCACTTTTTCTGGTTTCTCGGCCAGGATGAGTGAGGATGAGGCAGTGTCGATGCCTGCCGCCCCTGCTGACAGCACCTTAATTCAGGGCACTAAGGCCTTTGGTCCTTCTGACACGGTGGTTGCTGACATTGACAATAGAGTGGCAGAGATGGTAAACTTTCTCTTTGATAAAGGTATGAGAGAGGAGGACTACAAGGCCATGTGTGAGGACGATGTTGTCAAGAGGCCTAATAACTGCCATGCTCTTGCGCCAGTGGAATGCAACCCACAGGTGTTGGAGGCCCTGAAGCTGGATGCCAGGAAGACAGACTTCTGCTTGAAGGAGGTAAATAAGGACATCCTGCGGGCTTCAACCATTATCACCAAATCCTTAGTGGCACTGGATGATTTGGCTGAACAGGAAGGTAACCCCAAGTTGGCACATGAGGTGAGCATGCTAAATGGTGCATTGGCATTGCTAGGCAATGCCAATCACAGGAACAATTTGGCCAGGCGTTTTGTCATGAAACGCGAGATAAACTATGAATATGCTCATCTTTGTTCAGATAAGGTGCCAATTACTTGCTTTCTGTTCGGTGACGATGTGCCACAGTCTGCCAGACAAATTGAGGAAGCGGAGAAACTGCGGAGTAAGTTCTCGCAGAAAAAGCCTGCCTTTACTAGCAAGTTCACAGGTAAACGCCCTGGTGGATATTGGAACAAGCCTGCTAGTAGGGGATATTACGCCAGGTTCCAACCCTACGGGCAACAGCGGTATGGCTCCAGAGCTGCCCCACGACTGCCTTCCACTCGTCAGGATGTGGAGCCAAAAAACTCCAAGGGACGGGGCGGCCGCAGCAGGCAGCCCCAGTAAACTTACAGGCAAGTGCATGTTTTGAAGCTGGCAGACTACACTCTTTCCTGCATGAGTGGCGTAAAATTACCAGTGACCCTGTCATTTTGGATATTGTTCAGCATTGCCACCTTGATATTGATGTCGATAGTGTTCATCCTTTATTTTTTAATGATTTGGAATACAGGTTCAACACTGTGCAACAGGGATAATTTCTGGAGAGATCAAAAAACTTTTACAGCTTAAAGTCATTAAAGTCACACACAAACAAACTCAGCAGGTTATCTCTCCTATTTTTTTGCGAGAAAAGAAAAACGGGGAATTTCGCCTGGTTCTTAACTTGGAGAGGTTAAACAAATACATACCATATAAACATTTTAAAATGGAAAATTTTGAACAGGCCATCAGGCTCATCAACCAGGGTGATTTTTTGGCTTCTGTCGATCTCAGGCATGCTTATTATTCTGTTAGGGTTGCAGATGAGCAACAACGATTTTTATGTTTTACATGGCAAGGTGTTATCTATCAATTCACCTGCCTCCCTAATGGCATTTCTGAGGGACCTCGGCTTTTCACCAAACTGATGAAGCCAGTATTTGCTACTCTAAGGCAGGAAGGATACACTATCACCAGCTTTATAGATGACACATTAATTTGCAGTAACTCTTACTCAGGATGTCTTCAGGCGATTCAGGCCACCATTTCTCTGTTGCAGAGGTTAGGCTTTTGTATCAATATGGAGAAGTCTGTTCTCACCCCCACACAATGTATTGAATACCTAGGCAATGTTATTAACACCAAGTTCATGACTGCCTCTTTACCTGAGCGTAGACTAATCAAAATTCGCCAAGGATGTGCAGAACTTTTGTGTAAAGATGTTGCCCCCATTCGAGAGGTGGCCAGGGTGATCGGCCTCATGGTGGCTGCGATCCCAGCAGTGGAGTTAGGTAAACTTCACTACAGGAAGTTGGAGGGGGGAAAAATTGCCGCTTTGAAACAGGAGTATGGTAATTTTGACAGGCCTTTGAATATTACTGCAGACATGAAACTAGACCTTTCCTGGTGGTTAGACAATGTGGACAGACACCACAGACACATTTTTAGGCCAGGTACTGACATCGATTTATTTACTGATGCCTCCAGCCTTGGTTGGGGGGGTCATTTGGGGTGTCAGATTACAAGTGGTACTTGGTCCCTGGATGAAAAGGAGCTTCACATTAACATCCTGGAGATGAAAGCCATTCTATTCTCTTTGCAAGCATTTGAACATGAGCTGGAAGGTAGACATGTTAGAGTTTTTTGTGATAATACCACTGCCATAAACTATGTCAATGAAATGGGAGGCACAAAGTCCAAGTCCTGTAATGATGTTGCTACCCAGATTTGGGATTGGTGTCTGGAACATGACTCATGGGTTACATGCTCGCACATACCGGGGAAGGACAACACCTTGGTTGATGTAGCCTCTCGCAAGATTAATGACAGACATGAGTGGAAACTCGACTCACACATTTTTACTACCTTGTGTAATGTTTTTGGGACACCGTCCATTGGTTTATTTGCCTCAAGGCTTAACAAACAGGTTAATACATTCTGTTCGTGGTTGCCAGATCCGGAGGCTAAATATTTTGATGCTTTTTCCTTGGACTGGTCAAACTTTGATTTGTCTTACATTTTCCCCCCATTCTCATTAATTGCTAGGTGCCTTCAGAAGTTACGTGCGGAGCAAGCACGAGGCTGGATGGTGGTTCCTCTGTGGCCGTCCCAGTGTTGGATGGGCATGCTGCTCCAGTTGCTAATAGACTTCCCACGTTTGATAACGAACAGGAGGAATGTTCTAACACACCCGTCCACAACAGATCCACACCCCATCATGTCCCACACGAGGCTCATGGCATGCCTTCTGTCAGGGAAAACTTGCAGAAACGAGGAGTTTCGCCGGCGGCTGCGGACATCATACTTGCCTCCTGGAAACCAGGTACTGAGAGGCAATACCGCCCACATGTCCAGAGGTGGTCGTTGTTTTGTGGTAGACAGAATGTCGATTCCACTTCTCCAACTGTAGGTCACATTGTAAATTTTTTGACGGAAACCTTTGACAAGGGTGTGGGTTATGAGTGTGTGAACACTGCGAGGGGTGCCCTGTCTTCTCTCGGCATTGTGGTGGACAGATGCAGGGCAGGAAATCACCCTTTGGTCATCCGATTCATGAGAGGGGTTTTCAATCTTAGAACTCCTCAGCCCAGGTACACTGACACTTGGGACGTCCAACCTGTCTTAGAGCAACTAAGGTCCATGTTCCCCTTACATGCATTAACCCTTAAAGAATTAACGCTAAAATTGGTTATGATGATGGCCTTAACTCAAGCTGCCAGAATTCAAACTTTACAACTACTGTTAATCAGAGACATGCTCATTAATGAACACTCCATTTCAGTACAGTTGGGGGGCACTCTTAAACAATCCAGACCAAATTTTAACATCAACAGGGTCACATTCCATCGTTACCCTAAGGATCCACGATTATGTGTCTGTAGCACTCTCCTGAGGTACATTGATGTGACTAAAGAGCTTAGACAGGATGAGATGCACACTGATGCCAGGCTCCTCATTAGCTTCATAAAACCCCACAAATCAGTTTCCAAAGACACTATTGCCCGTTGGGTCAGGACCATTCTCCGCATGTCCGGCATACACATCTCAAAGTTTTCCGCTGGTAGTGTGCGGCCAGCAGCAGCTTCAAAAGCTGGAGTGGCGGCTGTCCCTGTCGCATGCATTATGGCTAAGGCGGGCTGGTCTAGGGAATCTACCTTTGCAAAATATTATAATAAGAACATTGTGGCTGCTTCTGACCTCTTTCAGGATGCAGTGCTAGAGTAAGACATGATTTGGGTTTGTTGCTGCACTCCAGTGTTGCAGTACATGGATATTTTAAGTATTTAGTATCTAGTACCTTAGGTTTACCTTATGATGTGAACTGTTACCATATTTCAACATTGTTTGTAGATTGGATTAAGTTGGATGCAATGTACCTTATTTTATACACCAATTGTATGATTGTCTCATGTACAAGATCCTTCCATGGAATAATAGTTATAGTACTGTTTCTTGTGGGGCATTTCCTTTTCCTCTCTACTATTGCATCCTCCCTCGTCATCCACATGGCTTCAAAGCCTCATGGGAAATGTCCGCCCAGCAGATAGGTGATTTTGCCGAAGTAAAATTAACAAAGTACACGAGACTTACCGTAGGTCAGTTGAAGTGTACTTCTAATTTTTCAAGGCAAATCACCTCTGCTGGTGCAGAGATTTCACATGCCCTCCTCTCCCTCCCTACCTTAAGCTCTACAGGTTACTTAATTTCCTAATTGGTTCATCATGTGGATGTCGAGTCCTTGCTTTAAAGTCTGCCGGCAGCGCGTGACGCACTCTCTCTCATGTGAAATCTCCGCAGCAGCAGAGGTGATTTGCCTCGAAAAATTAGAAGTACACTTCAACTGACCTACGGTAAGTCTCTGTACTTTGTTAATTTTCATAGCAAATGTTGCAGATATTACAACAGAACAAAAATGTATAAAAATTAAGTTTTAACTAATTTTACAACACTGCAACTCAAGACAGCAAAAGCAGAGATAAAGAGAAACCATCTCATCATTACCTGAGTGATTCCTGGATTCTGGGAAGAGCATATTAAAGGATTATTAATACTAACACAACTCTACTGCAACCTTAAATATTCCTACACACATACACACCTACTGATATGGAATTATAAATACTGCAGTGTAAGCTTATATTATCCAGATCAAACTAAAATGTGTAAACAGCTATGGTAATCTCTTCACTATAACTTAACATATTTCTCGCCATATAAGACGCACTGGTGTATAAGATGCATCTATAATTTGGTAGGGGATATTAAAAAAAAATAATAATAATAAATAAATAAAAAAATAAATAAACAAATAAAAAAAATAAAAAAAATAAGCCTCACTTTTCCCTGAACTTCATAGCCTGTGCCTCAATCAGGCTTTGGTTCAAGTCCCAAGAAAATATCATACCAGTTTATTAGTGATCATAACTGTCGCTGAACAATTATGACTACGATACTTCTGCCTTTCTCTGTGTTCAAGGTGTTGCACTATTGGCTGAATAGTTCCAGTACCCCTACCCAGCTGTCAACTTGAAATGGTAAACAAAACACTCCCTGTGCATGATAAAGCCTCTAATCTTGATCTTAATGCAACAGGTTTTTATGTTTTAGCAATATTTTGGTTCATAATCATTATCTAGTAATTTATTAGGCCTATTTTGATATGGAATCATTATATAATAATAGATAAACAAACAAATTTCATTCTGGAGTCAAACAGTGGTGTTTAGGTGTTACTCTAGTACTAGTAACCATAACCCATAGGCCTACCCAAGCTTAACCATCAGGGTATAAGACGCAGTGTGATTTTTGCAGTATTAATAAAGTGTCTTATATGGCGGGAAATATGGTACTTCCTATTAAAACTTTACTTAATTTATAAGATAAAAATTTATCACTTGTGCACAAGGATAATCCTTAGATAGAAATATATTTATGAAACTCTTTCAAAACTTTTTTGAGGCTGAAATTATAATGATATAAGAATACAAGAAAATAAGGGAGGCTGCAAGAAGCCATCAGGCTTACACATGGCAGTCCCTGTATGAAACATACTATACCAACCTATTTCCACCTATCATCCCTATCCATAAATTTGTCAAATCTTTTAAGGCTCCCTAGTGACTCAACACTAATAGCCTGATTAACGAGTTAATTCCATTCATCTACCACTCTATTTGAAAACTAATTCCTTCCTATCTCTTTCTTAAACTTAACCTTTCCAAGCTTGAACCCATTATTTCTTGTTCTATCCTTATTACTGATCCTGAAAATTCTACATCTGTCACTCTTGTCAACCCCAATACCACTTAAAGACCTCTTTCAGGTTCCTCTTAATCCATACAGTTTTTAGTATATATATATATATATATATATATATATATATATATATATATATATATATATATATATATATATATATATATATATATATACCTCTTAGGGAAGTGTTTAATACATATATATATATATATATATATATATATATATATATATATATATATATATATATATATATATATATATATATATATATATATATATATATATATATATGATTTCCTTTTTCAGTAATTTTATGGACTTCAATTTTGTTTGTACATACATAAGATTTGTCACTAATGGTAACGAAGAATATTTTGACAAGTCAGGAGTCAATGTTTTCATATGCATACTTATCCTTTGGGTTCAGAGTTATAATGGACTGAAAACTTCTGTAGGAACTGAAAAATTTTTGGGGATTATTTTTTTTTTCGTTACATTTGTCAATACGCATATAATATCAAAGCAATAAAATGAAATTGAAAGCTACAGTATTTCAGAGGGATACATTTTTTCTTAAAAATGCTTTCGTGTGCTCTCATTATTGCACGGAGTTTGCTACACAGGACGGGCTGCTGTGTTTCCCTAAAAATCATCTTTTTTTTTTTTTATGTAGGAAGGATACTGGCCAAGGGCAACAAAAATCTAATAAAAAAAATGCCCACTGAAATGCCAGTCCCATAAAAGGGTCAAAGCAGTGGTAAAAAATTGGTGGATAAGTGTCTTGAAACCTCCCTCTTGAAGGAATTCTAGTCATAGGAAGGTGGAAATACAGAAGCAGGCAGGGAGTTCCAGAGTTTACCAGAGAAAGGGATGAATGATTGAGAATACTGGTTAACTCTTGCGTTAGAGAGGTGGACAGAATAGGGGTGAGAGAAAGAAGAAAGTCTTGTGCAGCGAGGCCGCGGAAGGAGGGGAGGCATGCAGTTAGCAAGATCAAAAGAGCAGTAAGCATGAAAATAGCGGTAGAAGACAGCTAGATATGCAACATTGCGGCGGTGAGAGAGAGGCTGAAGACAGTCAGTTAGAGGAGAGGAGTTGATGAGACGAAAAGCTTTTGATTCCACCCTGTCTAGAAGAGCAGTATGAGTGGAACACCCCCAGACATGTGAAGCATACTACATACATGGACGGATAAGGCCCTTGTACAGAGTTAGCAGCTGAGGGGGTGAGAAAAACTGGCGGAGACGTCTCAGAACACCTAACTTCATAGAAGCTGTTTTAGCTAGAGATGAGATGTGAAGTTTCCAGTTCAGATTATAAGTAAAGGACAGACCGAGGATGTTCAGTGTAGAAGAGGGAGACAGTTGAGTGTCATTGAAGAAGAGGGGATAGTTGTCTGGAAGGTTGTGTCGAGTTGATAGATGGAGGAATTGAGTTTTTGAGGCATTGAACAATACCAAGTTTGCTCTGCCCCAATCAGAAATTTTAGAAAGATCAGAAGTCAGGCGTTCTGTGGCTTCCCTACGTGATATGTTTACCTCCTGAAGGGTTGGACGTCTATGAAAAGACGTGGAAAAGTGCAGGGTGGTATCATCAGCGTAGGAGTGGATAGGACAAGAAGTTTGGTTTAGAAGATCATTAATGAATAATAAGAAGAGAGTGGGTGACAGGACAGAACCCTGAGGAACACCAGTGTTAATAGATTTAGGAGAAGAACAGTGACCGTCTACCACAGCAGCAATAGAACGGTCAGAAAGGAAACTTGAGATGAAGTTACAGAGAGAAGGATAGAAACCGTAAGGGGGTAGTTTGGAAATCAAAGCTTTGTGCCAGACTCTATCAAAGGCTTTTGATATGTCCAAGGCAACAGCAAAAGTTTCACCAAAATCTCTAAGAGAGGATGACCAAGACTCAGTAAGGAAAGCCAGAAGATCACCAGTAGAGCGGCCTTGACGGAACCCATACTGGTGATCAGATAGAAGGTTGTGAAGTGATAAATGTTTAAGAATCTTCCTGTTGAGGATAGATTCAAAAACTTTAGATAAGCAGGAAATTAAAGCAATAGGACGGTAGTTTGAGGGATTAGAACGGTCACCCTTTTTAGGAACAGGTTGAATGTAGGCAAACTTCCAGCAAGAAGGAAAGGTAGATGTTGACAGACAGAGCTGAAAGAGTTTTACTAGGCAAGGTGCAAGCACGGAGGCACAGTTTCGGAGAACAATAGGAGGGACCCCATCAGGTCCATAAGCCTTCTGAGGATTTAGGCCAGCGAGGGCATGGAAAACATCATTGCGAAGAATTTTAATACGTGGCATGAAGTAGTCAGATGGTGGAGGAGAGGGAGGAACAAACCCAGAATCGTCCAAGGTAGAGTTTTTAGCAAAAGTTTGAGCAAAGAGTTCAGCTTTAGAAATAGATGTGATAGCAGTGGTGCCATCTGGTTGAAGTAGAGGAGGGAAAGAAGAAGAAGCAAAGTTATTGGAGATATTTTTGGCTAGATGCCAGAAATCACGAGGGGAGTTAGATCTTGAAAGGTTTTGACATTTTCTGTTAATGAAGGAGTTTTTGGCTAGTTGGAGAACAGACTTGGCATGGTTCCAGGCAGAAATATAAAGTGCATGAGATTCTAGTGATGGAAGGCTTAAGTACCTTTTGTGGGCCACTTCTCTATCATGTATAGCACGAGAACAAGCTGTGTTAAACCAATGTTTAGAAGGTTTAGGACGAGAAAAAGAGTGAGGAATGTACGCCTCCATGCTAGACACTATCACCTCTGTTATGCGCTCAGCACACAAAGACGGGTCTCTGACACGGAAGCAGTAGTCATTCCAAGGAAAATCAGCAAAATACCTCCTCAGGTCCCCCCAACTAGCAGAGGCAAAACGCCAGAGGCACCTTCGCTTAGGGGGATCCTGAGGAGGGATTGGAGTGATAGGACAAGATAAAGATATGAGATTGTGATCGGAGGAGCCCAACGGGGAAGAAAGGGTGACAGCATAAGCAGAAGGATTAGAGGTCAGGAAAAGGTCAAGAATGTTGGGCGTATCTCCAAGACGGTCAGGAATACGAGTAAGGTGTTGCAGCAATTGCTCTAGGTCATGGAGGATAGCAAAGTTGTAGGCTAGTTCACCAGGATGGTCAGTGAAGGGAGAGGAAAGCCAAAGCTGGTGGTGAACATTGAAGTCTCCAAGAATGGAGATCTCTGCAAAAGGGAAGAGGGTCAGAATGTGCTCCACTTTGGAAGTTAAGTAGTCAAAGTATTTCTTATAGTCAGAGGAGTTAGGAGAGAGGTATACAGCACAGATAAATTTAGTATGAGAATGACTCTGTAGTCGTAGCCAGATGGTGGAAAACTCGGAAGATTCAAGAGCGTGGGCACGAGAGCAGGTTAAGTCATTGCGCACATAAACGCAGCATCCAGCTTTGGATCGAAAATGAGGATAGAGAAAGTAGGAGGGAACAGAAAAGGGGCTACTGTCAGTTGCCTCAGACACCTGAGTTTCAGTGAGGAAAAGAAGATGAGGTTTAGAAGAGAAGAGGTGGTGTTCTACAGATTAAAAATTAGATCTCAGACCGCGAATGTTGCAGAAGTTAATGAAGAAAAAGTTGAGGGGGGTGTCAAGACACTTAGGGTCGTCGACAGAAAGGCAGTCCGACCTGGACACATTTATGGTCCCCTCCCCAGATGGTGACTCCGAGGCTGGTGTAGGAGTCGCCATGATTTTAAAATTTTTGAGTGAAGGGTGTGTGTGTTATTAGGTGCTTGTAGTTTTGTGTGGAGGAAGAGAGTTGTCTTTAGAGGGCAGGCTGTGACTGCCCCCTTGTGTTGTGAGACACAAAGGGAAACGTTCAGTGAAGTCATAGCTGGATTTAATGATAAGTTCACAGCACCCCCTGAACAGTGCTTTAGACCTCACTGGGAGTAATTATCGTTTCGGCAGGTGTCTACTGCCTCCTCCTGTCTGATAAATAAAGTAAGTTACATTCTCCTGGGGAGTTATTCTCAAATCTATAATCAGTCAGGCATAAGAAATAGGAAACAAGACTTCAAAGTAATTGGAAAAGAAAACTGAAAGTTGTAAAATTCATAGTATGTTCTATTCTTTGAGAGCTGCGGATGTAGTAGCCACGGCCTTGAGACGTGGGGTGTTGCCAGATGCACATCCAACCATTTTGTTGGATATACATTTCTTGTTTATTTACAGGTACAGTGGAACCTTGGTTCTCAAACTGAATTCATCCCTGAATGCTGTTTGAAGTCCGAAATGTTAAAAAACCGAAACTATTTTCCCCATAGGAATCAATGTACAGTGGATTAATCTGTTCCCAGACACCAATCTACACTTTCTTTGTGGCTTATGACAGATGCTCCCACAGCCATAATGGTTGCTTTATAATATCTCCAGCTCACAAATTATTTATCCAGAAAGGATGTAATGAATGAACTCAGTGACACAGAACTCATCAGAAGATACTGTTTAGACCGATCTAGTGAGGGAAGCCTTACAGAGGGGCACAGAGAGGAGCAACCAACTTACTGCCAAAATGAAGGTGATTATAACATTTAGACATCTTGCTGCTGGGAAAAACTACTGGAAAAATGCAGTTGTGTGGTAGTGACGGCATTGCAGGGTCACCGAGATAGCCATAGGTTGCTCAGAATTATTCCTGAGTGTCGAAAACTGTTTATTTACATCATGGCTTTTCACCAGGATCACACTTACCTTATTTCAAAGACTGTGTTACACTCTGTCTCTCTCCTCCAAATATATAACAATGAAGTAAATACTTACAGAAACTATAAATTAGTAATAAATGGCAGCTTTTGCTATGTCTTTTAATATTTGAAATAAAGTAACTTTTTCCTAGAACTGAATTATGGTATCACAACCAAAGCAATAATTAGTTCAAAATTTTGTTAAAAAAACAATTTGTCTGAAAAGAAAGACGTTCAGTAACCAAGGTTCTACTCTATTTGTAATGTAAAGAAGTACTTATTTATTACACAAACTATAAGGTTGTGGAAAGTGTACGTAAAGGGGAGAGTAAAGCTTTAAAAATTTATAAATATTAAATTATACATCCCAAGTTTGATATCATGAACTCTGGGAAGGGAAAAAATCCAAGAATCAAAGTCATATGGTAGCCACGCTTCCATTCACAGCATGGAAAAAATTTATTTCAAACAATTTTTTATTTTTCTCATTTTACTGGGTAAATAAAATAAAAAAAAAAGTATACAAAAAAAATGCAACCTGACATGACCTCTATCTCTGAGAACGTACAACACTGTACAGGTTAATCTACGCCTCTCTAAGGAATGTAAATTTAAAAATTTCAGTCTCATTTTGTAAGGAATACCCCTCATCCCCTGTATCCTTTTAGTCAATCTCCTTTGTATTGATCCTGTATCCTTCCTCTAATATGGGGACCAGAACTGCTCAGCATAATCTAGATTAGGTCTGAACAGCACCAAATATAGGGTGTAGCACGAGTTTCTGTGGATATTTCTAGAGATAAAAGTAAAAGCTATTCTAAGTCAAAAATCCTCTATAGATATATGCAATTTGAGGCGTTGAACCATGGTATGAAATTCAAGTGTTTGGCAGGCAACAGATACAATGGATGGGCCAAGCACAGGATGGCAGGTGTTGTTGATGTGGAAGTCCAATAGCAAAACTGTGAATTATTCAGTCATGATTTTTACAAGTTTCAGAGCATTGCAGCATTCCATAACAAAATGAGTGGTAATAATGGGAAAATGACCTACTGATAAAACATTACACAAGTAATTATTACAGTAATTATTGATAAGTAAAATGATATGCTATGGGCATGGAGGCTGGGAGTGGGGAGGAGTGAGGCTAAGACCAAATTAGCTGATTACACTGTACAACAAATTTCAGGGTTAAGAAGAAAACATAGTTATCATGTGCGTTTTATTATGAAGTTCAGTGTGCTAAATTCAAATTTGATAACAAAAATTTCATGCCACGTCACAATTTTTTGTAAATCGCTGTTTTAATAATTATGCAATTAATAGAGATTTCCAAGATTCCATAAATGTATTTTGCTCCCAAAGTCAGATTAAATGTCTTCATTGTATTTATTTGATTAATATATAATGTTTGTTAGCTTTATATAATGTATTAACCTACAATCTAGTATTTACTTCTTCTTTTATAAGACGTCTCAGGCGTGTCACGCTTCAGGTTCCAACAGAAGTCAGCCAGCATAGCAGGGCTCCATTTTCCCTTGTACCTGTTTTCCATTGACGCTATATCTTGATGGAACCTCTCTCCATGTTCATCACTCACATCTGCTGCGTTCTCTGGGAAGAAGGACAGATGAGAATGAAGAAAGTGTATCTTCAGTGACATATTGCATCCGAGATCTTGGTAGCATTTGATTAGCCTCTCCACTTTACGCTCTCGCTGGGACTCTTGGTGCTTTCCCAGAAGCCCTTTGCATACATCTTTGAATGCATGCCAGGCCGCTAGCTCAGGTTCATCCATTGTCGCCTCAAAGTCCTCATCATTTATAAGCTTGCGAATCTGAGGGCCTACAAATATACCCTCTTTAATCTTGGCATCACTAATTTTAGGGAAGATCCCTTTGAGATACTGGAAACATAGCTTGTTATGTTGCAGTGCTTTGGTAAATTGCTTCATTAGGCCTAGTTTTATATGCAGTGGTGGCAAAATGATTTTCTCCTTCTTAACTAGTGGCTCATGAATTACATTATGGCATCCAAGCGTCATAGATTCCCGAGATGGCCATTCTGAGCGTATATAATGTTCTGATCTGGCCCTACTGTTCCACTTGCAAAGAAAGCACATAAATTTGGTGTATCCAGTTTGTAGCCCATTAAGTATGGCTACTACTTTCAAGTCTGCACAAATTAACGACTCATGCTCTTTGTAACTTTTGCGGTCTAAAATAAAAGCAAGGTTCTCATATGTCTCTCTTAAAATGACTGAGTAAGCAACTGGAACTGAAGGCATGGTGTTCCCAATGTGCAACAGAACTGCTTTTATGCTGTAAAGGGATCCATCTATGAATAGCCTCCACTCATTGGGTAAAAGCAACAAAAAATACCGTTCAGATAGACATTGCGGGCACTGCTATTTACGAAGAACTGGAGGGTCACAGAAAGAAACGGATGTTATATTCGTAATCTACGCAAAAAATAACTCTAGAAAAGGATAGTCTCATTTCCGTTTTTTTTTCATTGTTATACAGTGTTATCAGTCACTTAACAGTTTCTCACCAAGACAGTGAAAGTGAAAACATTAAAACTGTGTTGCATAAGTTTGAGTGGAGAGAGAGAGAGAGAGAGAGAGAGAGAGAGAGAGAGAGAGAGAGAGAGAGAGAGAGAGAGAGAGAGAGAGAGAGAGAGAGAGAGAGAGAGAGAGAGAGAGAGAGAGAGAGAGAGAGAGAGAGAGAGAGAGAGAGAGAGAGAGAGAGAGAGAGAGAGAGAGAGAGAGAGAGAGAGAGAGAGAGAGAGAGAGAGAGAGAGAGAGAGAGAGAGAGAGACCTGCCAGCGATGCTATACACTTACAGTAACATTATGTGGATATGGTGTTTGTCTATGGATTTTGTAAAAGACATGCAAATGTTGCAATGCAAAAATACAAATTAAGATATCCAAACAGAAAATGTCCCATTGCTTGAACATTCTATACAGCTATTCAACATCTTCGTGAGAAAGGATCTTTCCCCGGAACAGGAGCAAAAACTGGAAAAAAAAAACAGGGGAACGTGGAAGGGTAAGGCAAATTTTTTATGCAGCACAACAGAACTCTGACATCAGCACTAGAAGAATTTCCCAATGACCTGGTATTTCTTACATGGAAGCCTGGAGTGTTGAGAAATGCACAAGATTTCTCATCTATGCCAATACATTTTATTCACAGACGAAGCCACAGTTTGTCGTACTGGAGTGCATAATACCCATTATGAACATTGGTGGTCTAAGGAGAATCCTCACAAAATACTAGAAACTTCCAACACAGATTTTCTGTTAATGTGTGTTGTGGCATAGTTGAACACATGATAGGCACATACATCTTCCAAGATTTCCTTAACAAGGATGCTTATACAAAATTTTTGATAGATCATCTGCCCTCCCTCCTGTAAGATGTGCCCCTAGCTACCCATCACTGTCTAATTTTCCAGCATATCGAGGCACCACCACACTACAGTAAGCAAGTGAGGGAGCACCTTGACCAGGCCTTTCCTGAATGGTGGAGAGGCCAAGGAGGACCATATCCTTGGCCTGCAGGTCACCACACTATTGGACATAATTTTATCTCTGGGGATACATGACATCATTTGTGTTTAAAAAGATAAATAACAACAAACAAAAACTTATGTAAAGAATAATGGAAGCTCCACAACACATCAAGAATAGGCCTGAAATTATAAGGAAAAATACACATTCCATATTGCAGCAAGCACAACTGTGTATCGAGGATAATGGTAGCCATTTTGAACACCTGATGTGACCATCACATTAGTAAGATAAGTCGTAAAGAGAGAGAGAGAGAGAGAGAGAGAGAGAGAGAGAGAGAGAGAGAGAGAGAGAGAGAGAGAGAGAGAGTTGCATCAATGGCCACTGTCAAGGTCAATGGATCACACCCCACAAACTTCTCTCTCTCTCTCTCTCATCTCTCTCTCTCTCTCTCTCTCTCTCTCTCTCTCTCTCTCTCTCTCAATATACAGGTCCTACCCGCTATTTGATTCACCATTATACAATCATTCGTGTTTATGATCATTCTTCTTTACTACCCCTTTCCTGCTACATGATCGGCTGCGCTTCATTTTTATGATTACTTGAGCACGCACTCACTCGCTCTGCATGCAAGTACAAGCGGCATTTCTTTGGGTGAATGATCATAGTACCAGGACACTACAGTGGCCAATATTTCCCATGCTCTCATTGATGTTCGCCAGCTATGTTGTGTGTGGAAGTGCCCAGGATTACTGTAGCTGTACTACTTTCTGTAATTTTACCAGTGATATACATTATTGAATTTATACTGGATGTCCCCTTGCCATTAAGGCAAGGGGTTCTCCAGCCTCAGGGGGAACATATGAACTCAACACTACAGTGAGAGTAAGTACAATTTTTTTTTATTTAATTTTATCTTACTGCTTTATTCATGTTTATTTTATTTATGTAATAAGTGTTTTATTACTTTAGGCAATAACTACATTTACATATGATATTTCATGGTTTTTATGGGTTTTAGGGGGCATTAGGGCACATACATACAGGTCTTGGAATGCATTCCTATTCTTACCATTTAATCTTAACTTCGCCATATGATTGTTCGCTTTACGAATGCATTTTCTGGAACATAACCCAATCGTGTATCAGGGAGGAATTGTAGCGAATTTTCGTCTTTAGTGATCCACCCTCCCCCAATATGTGTCCATTATATCAAGGGTTACTGTAATTTACGATAATTGAAAGAATAATCCAGGTTCTTTGGACTGAAACACTGAGCAGATGGTGACATCTGGTAACTCTGGAAACTCCCCATTAGCTAAGTTAGAAAAAAATCTGCAAATATGCAAAACTGTCAATACCGAACTGTGAATACGCAGGGGAACACTGTATATGCTGCAGGATATGTGACAATGCATGGTCATTGTAGCATACAACCCCAATAACACAAAATTTTAATAAATATTTAATCAGAATAACAAAACAAAACTGGCATAATGAACTCACCACTCATGTAAAGATTGGAATTTTAATAAAAGCTTAATCAGAGTAACTAACCAAAATTGGCAAGACAAACTCTCCATTTGTGCGAGCACTGAAATTTTAATAAAAATAACAAACTACGCCTCGCAAGATTAACTCAGCAGCTGTGCAAGCCGTTGCTCTCCTATCTGCCACCTCTTTCTTCCTCCCTTTTTCCTTTCCTCTCCCTTCTTTCATCTTGTCTCAAACCTCTCCTTCCTGTCACCTCCCCTCCCCTTTATCTGTTAGAGATAATGAATAAGGGTGTGATTACCCACGCTCTCTCTCTCTCCCCCCTTATTCATTTTGTTACTTTCGCTTTCATCCTTTCTCACTCTCCTATACATAATTCCAATTTCATTCTCAATCAGTCTCAATCTATTTAGCAATCCTTAGGATTCTTCTTACTTTCACACACACACACACACACAAAGAGAGAGAGAGAGAGAGAGAGAGAGAGAGAGAGAGAGAGAGAGAGAGAGAAGAGAGAGAGAGAGGAGAGAGAGAGAGAGAGAGAGAGAGAGTGTGTTGGCCACAAGACCTGGTGGAGGCTTGTCAAGGAGCAGCAAGGGACAGGCCACTGTGATGCTGTTCCTCCACTAACCAGGCTGGATGGGACAACAGCCCCCAGCTGTGAGGACAAGGCTTCTCTACTCGCCGAGTTTTTTGCAGGGAAGATGTCAGTCACTGATCCAGGTAGATGTCCACCTCACCTCCCTCAGGAAACAGACCACGCCGTCACCAATGTTCAGGTGACACGTGGGACAGGTGGAGCAGCTAATGAGGGAAGTACAGAACAAAGCTACCATCCCGGGACGACATCAACCCACGGCTCCTCCAACGCTGCGCCAGTGAGCTGTCAGGTCCTCTCACTAGTATCTTCAGGTCCTGCCTGATGGAGCACAGGTGGGCCTCTATATGGAAGGAGGTGCGGGTGGTACCAGGCCACAAAAAGGACTTAAAGTCTGAGCCCAGCAACTACAGACCCATCTCACTGCTCTCAATGGTGGGCAAGTTGCTGGAGCTGGTAAGTGGCAGGAGTCACTGTCATCACCTGAGTAAGCACCGCCTCCTTTCAGACAGACAGTTCGGCTTCTGGCCTGGGCCGCTCAACAGCGGACCTCCTCACCCTCCCTCTCCCAAGGCTGGCTAGAATGCCCTGGACGAAAGCCTGGATACTTGTGTGGTGGCCCTGGACATTGCTGGGGCCTTTGATAGGGTCTGGCACGCGGGGCTTGTAAAAAAAAGCTTTGCTGCCAAGGGTCCAGGGCAACCTCTTTGAACTGCTCGAGGACTACCTCCAGGGGTGAACCCTCCGGGTAGTCATCAATGGTCAGGCATCCCAGCCGTTACCTATACAGGCCTCAGTTCAACAGGGTTCAGTGTTGGGGCCCAATCCTGTGGAACATATACATCGATGACCTCCTATGGCAACTACCGACTCTGCTTGCATACGCTGACAACTGCAGTCTCTCCCGCTCCTCCTGCCACCTCCAACAGTCAGCGAGCCGTTAGAGAGCTGAACAGGCAGCTCAGGCAGGTGATGGAGTGGGAAGAGGTGTGGCAAGTCAGCTTTGCTCCAGAAAAGACGCAGGCCATGGTCATCTCACAGTCCCCAGCTGCCTCCCTGGCCATCTCAGGCTGTCTGAGTTTTGGAGGCCAGACACTTCCCCTCCAGGGAACACGTCAAGTTGCTGGGAGTGACAGTGGACTGTGGCCTATGCTTTGACCGCCATGTTGCTGCTGTTGCCCATCAAGCCTCCCAGCGGATCTCTGCACTGCGTCGGATGGCGGGAAACCTCGATTCCCGGGGCATCTTTACACTTTACAAGGCTCAGATACGGCCTTGTATGGAGTACAGTGCCTTGTGCACTTGCAGAGACTGGATGCTGTACAATGACGTGCCCCGCACTTGAAGGGAATGGACGTACAGCAGCAGCAGCAGCAGCAGCAGCAGCAGCAGCAGAGGAGCAGACTGGAATCACGTCACTGGAGCATTGGCGGGACGTGTCGGCGCTGGTGGTCCACGCACAAGGCCTGGGTTCTGGAGGTCCTTCATCTCAGCTCGCTAAGGCTCCCACCATGAGTTGTCCAGAGGGAGTCCAGGACCACCAGGTGCCTCGATCTTACTTGAGGCAGCACCAGCGCTCTTACACAGCCAGAACCTCCAGACTGTGGAATGTGTTTACGGCAGCCAAGAGTGACACCCAGACAATGACACTCCAGCAAGTGGAAGTGGCTGCCCACAGGTGGCGTAAAACATAAACTCCCACACTAGTGCTGTGTTAATCATGTGTGTATATAGTAGGATAAGTTTGCTTTTTTGTATATAGTTTCTTCTTTATATTTAAGTATAGGCTTTTTAATAAGCAGCATAAAAAAACATGTTGTTTTAAGCCTGATATAAATTTGTTTAAATAAAGAGAGAGAGAGAGAGAGAGAGAGAGAGAGAGAGAGAGAGAGAGAGAGAGGAGAGAGAGAGAGAGGAGAGAGGAGAGAGAGAGAGAGAGATGAGAGAGAGAGAGAGAGAGAGAGAGAGAGAGAGGAGAGAGAGAAAAAGAAAGGAGAGAGAGAGAGGAGAGAGAGAGAGAGAGAGAGAGAGAGAGAGAGAGAGAGAGAGAGAGAGAGAGAGAGAGGAGAGAGAGGAGAGAGAGAGAGAGAGGAGAGGGGAGAGAGAGAGAGAGAGAGAGAGAGAGAGAGAGAGAGAGAGAGAGAGAGAGAGAGAGAGAAAGAGAGAGAGAGAGGAGAGAGAGAGAGAGAGAGAGGCAATTGCCCACCCTCCTCCGCCTCACTGCCTTGATACTGTAGGGCGTTGCCATCTCTAAGGACGCCATCGGAAAACACCTGAGGGACGTCAACACCAGGAAGGCCCCTGGTCCTGACAGCGTGACCCCACATCTCAAAAAGTGCGCTGATGAGCTCACTGGCCCTCTCACACAAATATTTCACTGCTGTTTGCAGCGAGGGGTCTGGCTGTCACTATGGAAGGAGGTCCGAGCCAGGTAACTAACGGCCAATCTCACTTCTCTCCAGACTCAGTAAGATCTTCAAGAGGATCATAAGCAAGCAACTCACCAAAAACCTCGAGCAGCACCACCTGCTGTTGCCAAAGCAGTTTGGCTTCAGAAAAGGCTGCTCCACCTCAGACCTCCTTCTCCTCCTTTCTAAGGCCTGGCATGATGCCCTCCAACACTGGCCATCCTTCCCTGGTGATTGCCCTTGACATAGCTGGAGCCTTCAACAGTATGTGGCATTGAGGCCCTGATAGTGAAGCTTGAGCAACTAGGTGTTGCTGCGGAGCTACTCCACCTGTTCCTCCAGCTATCTCACGGGCAGGAGTCTCCGGGTGGTGGTGCACAGACATACCTCAGACAGCTACCCAGTACAGCCTGCTGGATAAGGTAAAGATGCAGGCAGAACGCCTTATCCACGAAGGGGACCAGCAGAAAACCACTCCAACAACCATGGCAACAGCAGCAGCAGCAGACAAAACAGACTGGTGCAGCAGCTCCAGCGCTGGACTGCTTGGAGCACCGCAGGAGTCACCACCCTGGCAGTGCTACACAAAGCACAGGTACAGCACGTGCTGCATCTGGCGGACCTCAGGGGCACTTGGAGGAGATCTCAACAATGAACGAGGACGGTGCTGAGCAATGACTCCCCTCTTGGAGGTCCCAAGGTCCTACTCCACCACCCACCAGCATGCCTTCACTGCCTCAATGGTCAGGCTCTGGAATGCCTTCACCACTGCTGGAGACATCAGGCAAATGTCCACCCAGCAGGCAAAGGCTGCCGCCCACAGATGGCTACAGCAGGCAGCCACCTTGACATTGATGTTTATTGCGTACAGTGTGCAGTGTATAGTCTGTAGTATGTGTAAATGTGTGGACAGTAGCTTTAAGATAGTTTGTCACATGATAGTGTAAACTTTAGTTACTAATATGTCCTTCCTAATTATATCACTGTATTTATTACAAATGTTTAAATAAAAAAAAAGACAAAGAAGAGAGAGAGAGAGAGAGAGAGAGAGAGAGAGAGAGAGAGAGAGAGAGAGAGAGAGAGAGAGAGAGAGAGAGAGAGAGAGAGAGAGAGAGAGAGAGAGAGGGGGGGGCGGGTGCCAAGTCAGCACCCTTAATGGAGAAGACACTGTTGAGCATGCAGCCCTTGACAGCTGAAACTGACACATGGCAAGTTTTGTGAAAGTACATATCAAAGTCTGCGAACTTCTGACTGGAAGGACAGGAAACTAAATGATCTTTACTTTGACTCTACAGCTGAAATGTCTCCCACTTATACTGGCAGTTTATAATCGTGGAATAGCGGCAAATTCTTTACCACTACTCTGGAATAGCCTTGAAATCAGAGTAATTGTTCAAGTCTCTACCTTTGCAACACATGGAAATTTTGGGTGATATCTGTGGAAAAGGGGCTAACTGAGGAGGTCCTTCCTCTATGGAAGTCATGTCAGGGTGTTGATGGATGACTCCATCAGACACAGAAACCATTCTCTCTGAGGCCAAAAGGGGATGACCAAGATAAGTTTGACCCCTGTGGAACTGTAGTGTTTATTGATCACTTTCTTGATAATATTGAATGGGGATACAGATACAAACAGATTAAAGGAGAAATTAAATCAAATGCTGTTCATCACTACACTTCTCAGCCTTCTAAGAATCCATATACTCATACAGGAACACCTCCCACTTGTTAACTTCTAAAGGCTGTCCCTGAGGTAGATTCATGGTGTCTAACCATCACTGTAGGTCCTTCAGCTCACTCTAAGACAGTGGTAGCTGATGGTGTTTTGCAATCTTTCTGTTCCAGTTGAAATTGGAGACCTCATCTGTTGCTGGCCCCCCAGGGATGAGATGAGACAAAGATGAGAGATGGCCAAGTTCCAAGATGAAAAAGACTCCAAAGGTGTAGACCATAATATTCTTATCTCCAGAAAGGTCACAATCTGCCTAGATTGCACAGACTTAATAGTGTTTCCCTCAACCTCAATGCTTCCTGACTGGAGGCTGGTAGTAGCAACCAATCATCTAAATAGCAGAACAAGCAAAACCCCTGATAGTGTAAAGCCACTGAGCAGCTGTGAACAACCTGGACATGTTAGGATTATGTTATGGATTATGGACATGTTAGGCACCAAAACGCTAAAAAAAACATTGAAAGTACAATATGTGGAAAAAAAATACATCATTACAAAATACTTCTCTTTCAGTGTTTTTAAGCTACAAAACGCTAAAACGCAGTCAAAACACCCTTAATGGAGAAAAAGCATAGCTTTACCAAAACACATGTATTTTTAGAGTTTTTTTCAGCTTGTTATGTACAAAAATTCTAAAATGCTTGGAAAGTACTCTATATGGGAAAAGGAAATTATATGAAGAGAAACGTGCATTATGAGAATTATTTTCTTAGGAACTAAAACGTTAAAATCCATGAATAGCACTCTGTATGGCGAAACAAAACTTTATTACCAAAGACGTATTTTTTTTTTTTCATTGTTAGGCACCAAACGCCAAAATGCATGCAAAGCCACATATGTGGGGAAAGGAAACGACATTAACAGAGTTAACAAAGAGTTAACAGAGAGTTTTTCAACGTTTTAGGCACAATAAACGTTAGAAAGCATAGATATCACCTCGTTTGGAAAATTAAACTAGCAAAAATGTGTCTTTTGACTGTTTTTGAACCACTTATATATCAAAACGCTGAAACGCATGCAATACACTTTTTATAGAGAAACATAATAGCATAACTCAAAACAAATATTTTGAGTGTTTTTCACTTTGTTAGTTACCAAAAAGCCAAAAAGCATACAAAACATCTTATATTGGGGAAAAAAAAACGAGATTTCCAGAAACATTAATTTTGAATCTTTATGACCGCACTAGGAACCAAAATACAAAAAAAGCATGTAAAACACCTTATAAGTAAAACAAAAGCACGTTAAACAAAAAAAAAAACGTCTCGTTTTAGTGTTTTGATCTACTTACCAAAACACTAAAACGTATGTAAAACGCCCTTCATGGAAAAAATATATTTCTATTAAAAACGTGTATTTGGGGTGTTTTTGAGTTAAGTAGAAAAATGCGTGGAAAGTACAAAAGTTTGCCTACATTCAAACTGTTCCTTAAAAAGGTGACCGTTTTAATCCCTCAAACTACCGTCCTATTGTTTTCATTTCTTGCCTATCTAAAGTTTTTTTTTAATCTATCCTCAACAGAAAGATTCTTAAACATCTATCACTTCACAACCTTCTATCTGATCGCCAGTATGGGTTCCGTCAAGGCCGCTCTACTGGTGATCTTCTAGTTTTCCTTACTGAATCTTGGTCATCCTCTTTTAGAGATTTTGGTGAAACTTTTGCTGTTGCTTTGGACATATCAAAAGCTTTTGATAGAGTCTGGCACAAAGCTTTGATTTCCAAACTACCTTCCTACGGTTTCTATCCTTCTCTCTGTAACTTCATCTCAAGTTTCCTTTCTGACAGTTCTATTGCTGCTGTGATAGACGGTCACTGTTCTTCTCCTAAATCTATTAACAGTGGTGTTCCTCAGGGTTCTGTCTTGTCACCCTCTCTCTTCTTATTATTCATTAATGATCTTCTAAACCAAACTTCTTGTCCTATCCACTCTTACGCTAATGATACCACCCTGCACTTTTCCATGTCTTTTCATAGACGTCCAACCCTTCAGGAGGTAAACATATCACGCAGGGAAGCCACAGAACGCCTGACTTCTGATCTTTCTAAAATTTCTGATTGGGGCAGAGCAAACTTGGTATTGTTCAATGCCTCAAAAACTCAATTCCTCCATCTATCAACTCGACACAACCTTCCAGACAACTATCCCCTCTTCTTCAATGACACTCAACTGTCCCCCTCTTCTACACTGAACATCCTCGGTCTGTCCTTTACTTATAATCTGAACTGGAAACTTCACATCTCATCTCTAGTTAAAACAGCTTCTATGAAGTTAGGTGTTCTGAGACGTCTCCGCCAGTTTTTCTCACCCCCCCCCCCCAGGCTGCTAACTCTGTACAAGGGCCTTATCCGTCCATGTATGGAGTATGCTTCACATGTCTGGAGGGGTTCCACTCATACTGCTCTTCTAGACAGGCTGGAATCAAAAGCTTTTCGTCTCATCAACTCCTCTCCTCTAACTGACTGTCTTCAGCCTCTCTCCCACCACCGCAATGTTGCATATCTAGCTGTCTTCTACCGCTATTTTCATGCTAACTGCTCTTCTGATCTTGCTAACTGCATGCCTCCCCTCCTTCCGCGGCCTCGCTGCACAAGACTTTCTTCTTTCTCTCACCCCTATTCTGTCCACCTCTCTAACGCAAGAGTTAACCAGTATTCTCAATCATTCATCCCTTTCTTTGGTAAACTCTGGAACTCCCTGCCTGCTTCTGTATTTCCACTTTCCTATGACTTGAATTCCTTCAAGTGGGAAGTTTCAAGACACTTATTCATCAATTTTTGACCACTGCTTTGACCCTTTTATGGGACTGGCATTTCAGTGGGCATATTTTTTTTACTGGATTTTTGTTGCCCTTGGCCAGTGTCCTTCCTACATAAAAAAGAAAAAAAAAATTATGGGGAAAAGGAGTCATTTCAAGGAACTTGTGTTTGATAAGTTTTTCATCTTCTCATGTACCAAAACGCTAAAACACATGAGTAGCAATCTTGATGGAGAAACAACAACACAAAAAAAAAATTATATTTTTGAGTATTACGTAGAAAAATTGCAAAATGCAACCAAATTACTCTATATGATGAAATGAAAAGATATTATGAGAAAAGTTTATTAGGAGAAGTTTTGTACTTTTTAAGTATCAAAGTGCAAAAACGCATAAAAAGCATTCTGTATCGAGAAATAGAATATTATTAAAAACGTGTATTTAGAGTATTTTTTTTTTTTACATTGTTAGGTACCACAACGTTACATTACATACAAAGCTCCTTATATGAAGAGAAAAAAAAAATTCTAGAAACTTGTCTTTTTCTTATGAGAATTATAGACAGTAAAAACGCTAAGATGCATGAAAATCACCCTATAGCTGAATACAAAACATTATTACAAAAAAAAAAAAGAAAACGAGTCTTTTGAGTGTTTTTCAACTTATTTCGTACCAAAAGATTAAAACGAATGCACCCTTTGTAAATAAAGAAACTACAAGTTACCCCTCAAAAAAAAAAAATGTATTTTGAGTGTTTTTGAACATGTTACGTACAAAAACACGAATAATACATGAAAAATATTGTATATAAAGCCAAAATGAAATTACCAGAGACGTGCATCATAAGTATTTTGAGCTTCTTAGTCACCAAAACGTTAAAACACATGAATAGCTCTTTATAATGAGGAACAGAGCAACCTTGCGGAAATCGTGTATTTTGACTGTATTTCACATGGTTAGGTAATAAAGCTCTAAAATGCATGCAATAAACAATACATGAGGAAAGGAAACAAGTTTTCCGGAAAAGTGCTTGGTCATTGTTTTTTTTCTATGCTTTTTAGCTTTTTGTGCCTAAGACTCTCAAAAAAACACTCAAAAGGCAAGTTTCTTGCAATGTCTCTTCGTTTTCCCATATAGTAAGATTTGCATGCATTTTGGCTTTTTTGCACCTAATATCGTGGAAACACTTAAAATTCATTTTTGGGGTAATATTCTGTTCCTCCATATAGGGAGCTATTCATACATTTTAGCGTTTTTATTCCTTAGAAGTAAAAAGATACTCATAATACATGTTTCTTGTAGTGTATTTTCGTTTCTCCATACATTCTGGCGTTTTCCTAAGCCAAAATGTATGGAAGGAACCTAAGAAGTTCCGAAACACTCAAAATATTTCTTTTGAGTAATGTCTTTCTGTTTCTTCATAAAAGGTGTTTACATACCAAAACTCTAAAACGCATGCAGCGTTTTAGAGTTTTGGTACGTAAACAGCTGAAAACTCTGAAAAGAGACGTTTTTCGTAATGCTTTGCTTTCTCACATAGGGTGCTTTTCATGCTTTTCAGTGTTTTGGTGCTTAGTACGCTCATAAACATAAAAAAGATACGTTTCTGGAAATCTCGTTTCCTTTCAATATGTAGGGTGTTTTGGCACCTATTACTGAGGAATTCACACAAAATACAAGTTTTTGGTAATGTTGATCTGTTTCTCCATATAGAGAGTTATGGGTTTTAGAATTTTGGTAATAAAGAATCTCAAAACACTAATAATATACGTTTCTTGTAATGTGTTTTCGTTTACTTTGCAAGCATTCTTGCGTTTTTTACGTAAAAAGCTCAAAACAATAAAAAAAATATTTGTTTTTTGGTAATATCATTATGTTTCTGCATAAAGTGTACTTTCCAGGCGTTTTAGCGTTTTCGTACGTACTTAGCTCAAAACGCTAAAAAGAAACCTTTTTGGTAATGTTGTTTTGCTCTCTCATATAGGGTGCTTTTTCATGCTTTTTTAACGTTTTTGTGTCTAGCACACTGATAAACATTCAAAAGACACATTTTTAAAAATCTCATTTTTTCTTTCCCAATATAAGAAGCTTTACGTACATTTTGACATTTTGGAACATGACAATGTTAAATACACTCGAAATACATGTTTTTGGTAATGTTGTCCTATTTCTTCATATAGAGTTTCTTCATGTAGATACTTTCTATGTCTTTTGACGTTTTTGTACGTAACGTGTTCAAAAACACTTAAAATACTTGTTTTTGTTAATGTTAATCTTTTTTTTTTTTTTTTTCCAGAAACGGTGTTTTTCATGTATTTTACTGTTTTGTTAGATAGGTAGATCAGAAACACTCAAGACACATTTCTGGTAATTTTTTTTTTCGTATATAGGGTGCTTTATGTTTTTTTTTATTTTTTTATTTTACTTTTTCTGCATAATACGCTTATAAAGACTAAAAATGCATGTTTTTGGATATGTCTTTTTTTTTTTTTTTCATATAGTGTGCTGTCATGCATTTTGGCATAATGGCACCCAACAATATGAAATACGCTCAAAACATATTTTTAGTAATATTGTTCTGTTACTCCATGCTATTCAAGCGCCTTCAAGTTTTTGTACGTAAGATGTTCAAAACACTCATTTCTCGTATTTTTTTTTTCATTTGCTTATATAAGGTATTTTTCATTCTTTTTGACTTTTTTTGTAACAAGCTCAAAAACACTCAAAATACTTCTTTTTTGGTAATGTGCTTTGCATGGGTTTTAGTGTTTTGTATTACCAAACAGGGTGAATTTTTAGCGTTTTGGTGCCGAACGTGCTCCAAAATGCTCAAAAGACACTTTTCTGGTAATGTGTTTCACATTGTAAGGTACCAAAACGCCAAAAATTATAAACCCTACATTATAAACCCTATAAACCCTACACGCTCAAAAACACTCAAAAGACACATTTCTCGTAATTTCATTTCGTTTACCCATATAGAGTGCTTTGCATATTTTCTGGTCTTTTAGTAACTAACAACGTGAAAAGCGCTAAAAATGAAATTTTTTGTATTTTTCCCCCCATATAGAGTGTCATTTACACTCTGTAGAGTTTTGGTACCTACGAACAAAAACACTTACAATTCACGTTTATGGTAATGTCATTTTATTTCTCCATAAAGAGTACTTTGTATGTATTCTGGTGTTTTAGTACCTAACAATATTAAAAAAAAAAACTAAACAGACGTTTTCGGCAAAGTTGTTCTGTTATTCTTAATAAAGCGCCATATAAGTGTTTTAGCGTTTTATTACCTAAGATATTCAGAAACGTGTAAAAGACATAATTCTTGTAATATCGTTTCGTTTCCCATATCTATCTTTGCTTTCATATTGGTGTTTTTTTGTAAGAAGCTCAATAACACACTTTTTGCATGCATTTTAGCGTTTTGGTACGTAAGAGGCTAAAAAACACTCAAAAGACACGTTTTCGGTTAAGTTTTGTATTCCCACTATATGGTTCTTTCCTTATATTTTATTGTTTTGGTGCCTAAAACGCTGAAAAAAAATAAAATAAACACTGAAATGGCACGTTTCTCTTAATGTCGTTTTGTTTCAACATCTATCGTGCTTTGCATACATTTTGGCGTTTTCGTGTGTAACAAGCTTAAAAACAATCAAAATAATTATTTTTGTTAATGTTATTCTGTTTCTCCAAAGAGGGTGTTTTGCTTGCGTATTAGCGTTTTGGTACGTAAGAAGTCCAAGAAACATTCAAATGATATGATTTTCTTATTGTTTCTTGTATTTCCATATAGGAAGATTTCCATGCTTTTTAGCGATTTTGGAGTCTACCACACTCAAAAATACACAAAAAAACGCGTTTTTGATAATTCAGTTTTGTTTCCCCATATAGGGTATTTGCATGCATTTTGGTGTTTTAGTACTTAATAATGTGAAAAAGCAATCTCATAAACACTTAAAAGACACGTTTCTGGATATCTCGTTTTTCTTCTATGTGTGCATTTTTGGTGTTTTAACGACTATCAAATAAACTGAAAATTACGTTCCTGGTAATATTGTTCTGTTTCTCCATATTGAGTGTTTTTCATGCGTTTTAATGTTTTGTCACCTAAGAAACTGAAAAATATTCTTTGTCGTATCGTCTTTTGAAGCTCAATAACACTCAAAATACTTGTTTTTGGCAAAGTTATTCTTTTCCTCCATAAAGATAATTTTGCATGCGTTTTTAGCGTTATTTTGCACACAAAGGACTCGTTTTTTTGTAAATTCTTTTTTTTTTTTTGTATGGAATCAGACTTCCATACTTTATTTTTTAGCGTTTTAGGGTTTAACTGGCTCATAAACAATACACAGGCACTTTCTGAAAATCTCGTTTCCTTTCTTCATAAAGGATGCTTTGCATGCTTTTTCGGGTATTTTTTTTAAGTAACAAAATAAAAAAAAAACTCTAATGTATTATGTAAAATATAATATTTGTTTTACGTGGTCATTCTGTTTTTTCCATGAAGGGTGTTTTTCACGAGTTTTAGCGTTTTGGTGCGTCAGTAGCTGAAAGACACTGAAAAGAGACTTTTTTTCGGAAATGTTTTCTTTATCATAGAGAGTGATTTCCATGCTTTTCAACGTTTTCGTGCCAAGTACGCCCATAAACATTCAAGAGACACATTTTTGAAAATCTTGATTCCTTTTCCCGTATAGTGTCCTTTTGAGGCATTTTTGCGTTTTAGTACCTAATAATGTGAAATACACCTAAGAAACACGTTATACAGTGCTATTCAAGGGTTTTAGTGTTTTGGTATCTAAGAATATAAAAAAAAACTCATAATACATGTTCCTCGCAATAAACTTTCGTTTTCATGTATATGGTACTTTCCATGGATTTTGGCGTACAATCTAAAAAAAAAAAAAAACATACTCAAAACACTTGTTTTTAGTAATGTCGTTCTTTTTTTTTTTCCCACGTAAACAGCTCAAAAATTCTCAAAAGAGACATTTTTGGTAAAGACTCTTTCTTTCCCCATAAGGGGTGTTCTACATGATTTGTAGCTTTTTCGTACCTAACTCGCTCATAAACAATAAAGAGTCACGTTTTTTTTTTTTTTAATAACATTTATTTTCCCCATATAGGATGTTTTGTACGGATTTTGGCGTTTTCGTACCTAAGAATGTGAAATACACTCATAATACACGTTTTTGGTAATGTTATTATTTCTCCATTTGGAGTGCTATTCAAACGAATTAACTTTTTAGTACTTAAGAAAGTCAAAAACACTCATAATATACGTTTCTCTTTATGTGTTTTCGTTTCCCCATATAGGGTACTTTCCATGCATTTTGGCGTTTTGTACGTAAAAAGCCCTAAATACTAAAAATACCTGTTTTTGGTAATGTTATTCTCTTTCTCCGTAAAAGGTGTTTTCAATACGTTTTAGCGTTTGGTACGTAAAGACCTGAAAAACACTGAGAAGACATCTTTTTGGGTATGTCTTCCATTCACATATAGGGTGCTTTCCATGCCTTTTAACTTTTTGATACATAATTTGCATAAAAACACTCAAAAGATACTTTTCCAGGAATGTCGTTTCGTTTAGCCATATTTTTTCATGCATTTTGGCAATTTGGCGCTTAACAATGTGAAAAGACTTAAATTATGCGTTTTTGGTAATTTTGATGTGTTTCTTTATAAAGAGTTATATGTGTTTTCTCATTTGGTACCAAAAAAAGCTCAAAAACATTAAAAATACAAGTTCTTCGTAATGTCTTTTCTTTCCCCATATAAGGTATTTACCTTAAAAAGAAAGCCAAAAACACTCAAAAAGAAAGTGTTTTATGAGGTTGTTTTGTTTCCCTAATATAGGGTGCTTCCCATGCTTTTTAGCGTTTTTGGTGCCTAGCACGATCATAAATTCTTAAATGACAAGTTTCTGGAGATGTCATTTCTTTTTCCATATAGTGTGCTTTGCATGCATTTGGCGTTTCTGTGCCTAACAATATATGTGCCTACAAATATTCAGTTTCTCCATATAGAGTGCTGTTCATGCACTTGAGCCTTTTGGTACCAAAGAATCTCAAAAACACTCACAATACCCATGGTATATTGTTTATGAGCGAGTTAAACATTAAAACATTAAAAAGTAAGGAAGCCTCACTATATGGAAACATGAAAAATGATATTACAAAAAAAGTGTCCTTTGTATGCTTTTTTGGGGGGGAGGGAGTCGTTTTTTGTACATAACAATTCTTAAGATAAATCTTATTGGTAATGTTAAACTGTTTCTCTAAATAGCTTGTTTTTACATGCGTTTTAGGGTTTTCATACGAAAACTCAGAAAAATACTTAAGATAAATTTTTTGGGGTAAAGTTGTTTTCTATTCCCATATAGGCTGCTTTCCATGCTTTTTAGCATCTTGGTGTTTAACACGCACTAAAATATTCGAAAGATGCGTTTGTTGGAATGTCGTTACGTTTCCCTATATAGTGGGCATTCTATGGATTTTGTCGTTTTTTATCTACCAGTGTGAAAAAAAACCCACTTAAAATACACGTTTTTATAAATGTTGATTTGCTTCTGAATATAGAGAGGTATTAACGCATTTTCACGAATGATACCAAAAAAAAAAAAAAAACTCAAAACACTAATAAAATAACTTCGTAATATCTTTTTGTTTCCCTATATAGGAGGGTAGTGTGCATTTTTTTTCTACGTAAGCTCAAAAAAATTCAAAAATAATTGTTTTGGTAATGTTAAACAGTTTCCCCATAAAGTGTGTTTTGCATTCATACTGCGTTTTGGTACGTAAGAAGTTCAAAAACACCCAAAAGACACGTTTTTCATAATGGTGTTTTTGCGTTACCTTATAGAGTGAATTCCATTCATTTTAGCGTTTTAGAGCATAACACACAGAAAAAGCACTCAAAAGACACATTTCTGGTAATGTAATTTTGTTTCCCCATGCATCTTCGCGTTTTGGTATCTAACACTGTGAAAAATACTCAAAACACATACTTTTCGTTATGTTGTTTTCTATCTCCATATAGAGTGTTTTAGAGCTTTTATACCTAAGAAGTTAAAAAAAAAAAGACACTTATAATACACGTTTTCCTTAATGTATTTTTCGTATATATATATATATATATATATATATATATATATATATATATATATATATATATATATATATATATATATATATATATATATATATATATATATATATATATATATATATATATATATATATATATATATATATATATATATATATATATATATATATATATATATATATATATATATATATATATATATATATATATATATATATATATATATATATATATATATATATATATATATATATATATATATATATATATATATATATATATATATATATATATATATATATATATATATATATATATATATATATATATATATATATATATATATATATACGTTTTTCTACGCAACAATTTGAAAAACACATAATTCTTGTTTTTGGTAATGTTATTCTGTTTCATCATAAACCGGTTTGCATACGTTTTTGGGTTTGGTACGTAAGAAACTGAAAACAATAAAGAGTGACGTTTTAGGGAATATTTTGTTTTCCCATATAGGGTGCTTTTAATGCTTTTTTAGCGTTTTCGTGCCTAGCACGCTCATAAACACTCAAAACACACGTTTTTGGAAATCTCGCTTAATTTCCCCATATGGGATGCTCTATATGTATTTTGGCGTTTTGTTACCTAAGAATGTAAAACACTAAAAAAAAAAAAACACGTTTTTCGCAAAGTAATACTGTTTTTTCATTTAGAGTTTTTTTTGCATGCGTTTTAGCTTTTTGGTACTTTAGGAGCTAAAAACATCGAAAAGATACGTCTTTTGGTAATATTATTTAGTTTTTCCCATTGGGGGTGCTTTCAATGCTTTGTATCATTTTGGTGCCTAGCACACTCATAAACGATCAAAAGACACGTTACTGGAAATATAATTTATTTTCCTTACGAAGGGTGCTTTGCATGTATTTTAGCGTTTTTGGTACCTAAAGATGTTAAATACACTTAAAATACACGTTTTTGTTAATGTTGTTCTGTTTCTCCGTATATAGCGCTTTCCATTCCTTTTAGCGTTTTTGTAAGAAGCTCAAAAAACACTCATAACACCCGTTCTTTTAAATGTCTTTTTTTTTTTTTATTGGGTACTTTCAATGGATTTTGGCATTTTTGTACGTAAGAACCTCAAAAATCTTCAAAATACTTATTTTACCGTAATATTATTCTGTCTCCATAGAGAGTGTTTTCCATTCGTTTTTTTTTTTTTTTGTGTGTGTGTGTTTTGGTATGTAAGTAGTTGAAAAACACTGAAAAGACACGTTTTTTGGTAATGTTGTTTTCTTTTCCATGCTCTTTTTTTTCATTCCTAACACATTCACAAATTCTCAAAAGAAACGTTTCTGGAAGTTTCCTCTCCACATTGTGTTTTTCATGCATTTTGGTGTTATGGCACCTAAAAGTGTGAAAACAGTCAGATTACACGTCTTTCATAATGTTCTGTTTCTCCATATAGAGTGCTAATGATGCGTTTAAACGCTTTGGTGGCTATAAACCTTAAAAAAACCCTCATATTACACATTTCTCCTATATATTTTCGTTTCCCCATATAGAGTACTTTGTATGCATTTTTGCGTTTATGTATGTACGTTTATGTATGTATGTATGTGTTTATGTATGTATGTTTGGTACTAAAACGCGAAATCGCATTAATAACACTATATATATATATATATATATATATATATATATATATATATATATATATATATATATATATATATATATATATATATATATATATATATATATATATATATATATATATATATATATATATATATATATATATATATATATATATATATATATATATATATATATATATATATATATATATATATATATATATATATATATATATATATATATATATATATATATATATATATATATATATAGTGTTATTAATGCGATTTCGCGTTTTAGTACCAAAGTACAAAACATTCATAATACACGTTTTTCGTAATGTCTTTTTTCTTTCACCATATAGATTACTTTGCATGCATTTTGCCCTTTTCCTACTGAAGAAGCTCAAAGACACTTGCTTTTGTAATGTTTTTTTTTTTTTCTCCATGAAGTGTGTTTTGCATGCATTTTAGTGTTCTGTTCATAAGAAGTTGAAAACAATCAAAAGACACGTTTTTCGTATTTTTTTCTATTCCTTGATAGAATTAATTTTATGCATGTTATCGTTTTGGTGCCTAACACGATGAAAACACTGGAGACACGTTACTGGTAATATTTTTTTTTTCCTTCCCTATATAGAAGGCTTCGAGTGCATTTTGCCGTTTTGGTACTTAAAATGTAAATTATACTCAAAATAAACGTTTTTGGCAATATTGTTCTGTTATTCCATATAGAGTGCTATTCATGCGTTTTAACGTTTGGTGCCAAAGAAGCTGAAAAAAACATTTATTATACGTTTCTCGTAATGTCTTTCTGTTTCCCCATATACCGTACTTTGCATGCATTTTGGCGTTTTTATACGTAACAAGCTCTAAAACTTTCAAAAGACTTTTTTTATTTGCAAATATATTTTGTTTCTCTATTAAGAGTGTTTTGCATGAGCTTTAGCCTTTTTATACGTAGGCATCTCAAAAACACGCAAACGACACATTTTTTTTATGATGTTGATTTGTTTCCTCATATATGCTTTTCATGCTTTTTTAGCGTTTTGGTGCCTAACACACACATTCGAAAGACACGTTTCTAGAATTTTTTTTTTCTTCATATTGTGAATGTGAAATACACTCAAAATACACATTTACGGTAATGTTGTTCTGTTTCTCCATATAGACTGCGATTCATCTGTTTTTTGTGATTATATACATTAAAGGACAAAAAAAAAATATAATACTCGTTTCTCGTAATGTCATTTTATTTCCACACGGCGTTTCGGCGACTTTCTACGTAACAAGCTAAAAAAAAAACACTTTTTTTTTGTTTTTGGTAATGTTCAATTTCTCCATAAACAGAATTCGGATGCATTTTAGCATTTCGCTTCGTAAGTACCTGAAAATCACTCTTTTTTAAGTTTTTTTTTTTTTTTTTTTTTCATTCCCATATAGGGTGATTTCCAAACCTTTTAGCGTGCTGGTGTATAGCATTGTCTTAAATTCTGAAAAGACACTTTTCTGAAAATTTCTTTTCCTTTCCATATGTAGCTTGCTTTTTATGAATTTTGCCGTTTTAATACCAAAAAATGTGAAATACAATTAAAATGCACGTTTTTCATAATGTTTTTCGTTTCTCCATTAAGGTTATTTTGCATGGGTTTTGGCGTTTTTCTATGTAACAAGCTCAAAATACTTCTTCAAAATACTTCTTTTTTGGTATTGTTATTATGTTTCTTTTTAAAGTATGTTTTGCATGCGCTATGCTTTTTAATACGTAAGGTCAAAAATACTAAAATGCATGTTTTTCGTAATGTTTTTTTTATGCATTTCCAAAAAGGATGAATTCATGCTTTCTATCGCTTTGGTGCCTAACGGTTAAAAGATACTGAGAAGAAACGTTTCACGTAATGTCAATTCTTTTCTATATATAGGAGTCATTACAAGCATTTTCGCGTTTTGGCACCTAACAATGTGAAAAACACCAAAAATGCACTTTTATTTTTAAATGTTGTTTCTTCATATATAGTGCTATTCATGCGTTTTAGTGTTTTGTTATCTAAGAAACTCAAAACCACTTATAATACACGTTTCTCAAAATGTCGTTTTTTTTTTTTCATATAGGATACTTCCAATGCATTTTGGCATTTGTCTGTGTAACAAGCTTAAAAAAAACAAAAACAATCAAAAGACTTGTTTTTTGGTAATGTTATTCCTGTTCCACATCATGGGTGCAATGCAGAAACCACTCAAAATACTAATATGCTCAAAAACACTCATAACAAACTTTTCTCGTAATGTCTTTTTGAATATAGGATATTTAGCATGAATTTACGTGTTTTCGTACATAAAAATATGAAAAAAAAACACTCATAACACGTTTTTGATAGTGTTGTTCTTTTTTTTCTGCATATAGAATGCTATTGAGCGTTTTCTTACTTAAGGAGCTCAATAAAATTCATAATACACGTTTCTGCTAATCTCGTTATGTTTTACCATATAGGGTACATTTCATGGATTTTTACGTTTCTCTACCTAACAAGCTGAAAGACATATTTTTGGTAATATTATTCTGTTTCTCCATCATGGGTGTTTTACATGAATTATATCGTTTTGGTACGTAAGCTGGAAAGCACACAAAAGAAACCTATTTGGTAATGTTGTTTTGTATTGAAAATGGGGTGCTTTCCATGCATTTTAGGGTTTTGGTGCATAAAACGATAAAAAAAAAAAAAACTAAAAAGACACGTTTCTTGTAATTTCGCTTCGTTTCCTTATATAGAGTGCTTTGTATGCACTTTACCGTTTTAGTCATAACAATGTAAAACACAAGTTGAAAATACAAGTGAAATAATACAAGAAAATACAAGTGAAAATACAAGTTTTTGATAATGTTCTGTTTATCCGTATAGAGTGCCATTCAAAGCGTTTTCGAGTTTTGGTACCTAACAAGCTCAAAAACACTCCTAATACACGTTTCTCGTAAAGTCCTTTAGTTTATCTATATAGGATAGTACGGATGCATTTTGGCATTTATGTACATAACTTCAAAAAAACTAAAAATAGTTGATTTTGGTTATGTTTCTGTGTCTTAATTATGGGGATTTTCCATGCTTTAATTTTTTTTCACAGGTAAGCACCTCAAAACACTGAAAAGGAAAAATTTTGGTAATGTTTTGTTTTCCCATTATAGAGAGCTTTCCATGCTTTTTAGCGTTTTGTTGTCTAGCATGTAAAAAAAAAAAAAACACTCATAAGATACAATTTTTGTAATGTGGTTTCATTTCATCACAGAGGGTGCTTTACATGTATTTTGGTGTTTTGCTCTTTAAGAATATGAAAAACACTCAAAATGCATTTTTTTTCTTCCATATAGAGGGCTATTAATACATTTTAGCGTTTTCGTCCCTAAGAAGCTAAAAAAAAAACTCAAAATACACGTCTCGCGTAATGTTCTTTTGTTTCCCAATGTGGTGTACTTTAAATACAGTTTGGCAGCTTTTACGTAACAAGCTCATAAACACTAAAAATACTCGTTTCTGGTAAAATTATTGAGTTCTACAAAATGTGTTTTACAAGCGTTTTAGCGCCTTTTTGTACGTAAATAGCTAAAAAGACGTCAAAATACACGTTGTAGGTATTTTTTTTTCTTAGTGTTTTTCAATGATTTATAGTGCTTTAGCGCCGAACACGCTGCAAAATACATGTTTCTGGAAATGAAGTTTCAATTCATTTTTGCTTTTTGGTACCTAAGAAAGTGAAAAACTCTCCATATGTCTTCTCCATATGTCTTCTCCATAAAACGCTATTCATGCGTTTTATTGTTTTGGTACCTAAGAAGCTCAAAAGCACTCTAAATAATCATTTCTCGTAATATTGATTCGTTACTTCATATATAGGTTATTTTTCATTAATTTTGTCATTTTTTGTACGAAATAAAACTTAAAAATACTGAAAATACTTGTTTTTGGTTATGTTATTCTTTCTCCATAAAGGGTGATTGGATGTGTTTCAGCGCTTTGGTACATAGGAAGCTCAAAACGCTCAAAAAACATCTTATTCATAATATTTTTAATTCCCATATATTGTGACTTGTGTGAACTTTAGCGTTTTGGTGTAAAACACGCTCATAAACACTCAAAAGACACGTTTATGGAAATGTCGTTTCTTTTCCTCATATAAGGTGCTTTGCATACATTTTGGCATTTTGGTACCTAAGAATGTAAAAAAAACAAAAAATAATCCTTTTTTGGTAATGTTGTTCTGTTTCTCCACATATAGTGCTATTAAAGCGTTTTTGCGTTTTTTAGCCTCAAAAACTAAAAAAAAAAAAACACTCATAATTCACTATTCTCGTAACGTCTTTTCTTTATTCCAAATAGGATACTTTACATAAATTTTCCCGTTTTTTTTTTTTTGTGTGTGTATAACAATGTGAATGATACTCATAACACACGTTTTTGGTAATGTTTTCTTTTTCTGTTTCTACTTATAGAGTGCTCTTGGGCGTTTTGTTACTTAGGAGGTCAATAACATTTATAAGACCCGTTCCTGAAAATATCGTTTTGTTTCATAATATGGGCTACTTGCATTTTCCCTTTTCTTTGCCTAACAAGCTCAAAAACACTGAAAATACTTGTTTTTGGTAATGTTTTGTTTTTCCATAAAAAGGTGTTTTGAATGAATTATAGCGTTTTGGTACTTAAAAAAGGTGAAAAACACATGAGACCCCTTTTTGGTAATTTTGTTTTGAATTCCAAAATATAGTGTTTTCCATGTCTTTCAACGTTTTTGTGCCTAACACCCTCAAAAACTAAAAAAACGAGGTGTTTCTGGTAATGTCATTTCGTTTTCTTATATAGATTGCTTCGCATGCATTTTAGCGATTTGGTACCTAACAATGTGAAAAACACAAAAAAACACGTTTTATTTTAATGTTTTCCTTTGTTCCATATAGAGTATTTTCACTCGTTTTTGTGTTTTCATACAAGAGAAGCTCAGAAACACTCATTATACACTTTTCTCATAATGTCTTTTAGATTCCCCATGTACAGTGGTTTGCATGCATTCTGGCGTTTTGGTATCTAACGAGTTCAAACACACAATACACGCTTTTGGTAACATTGTTCTGTTTCTTCGGATCACTTGATTTGTATGCATTTTGACGTTTTGTTACATAAGAAAGTGTAACTCAAAGCACACGTTTCTCGTAAAGCCGATCTGTTTCTCCATATGGAGGGCTTTTAATGCATTTTAGATTTTTCGGACAGAAGATCAGAAGCACTCGTTTCTTGTAATATCGTTTTGTTTCTCAATACAGGGTACATTGCATGCATTTTGGCGTTTTGGTACACTCAAATACCTCAATACACTCATTTTTTTTTTGTTCTGCTTCTCCATATCGTGCTATTTAACGCGTTTTCGAGTATTTTGGTACCTAAAATGCTGAAAAAAACACTCCTTATAAACGTTTTTCGTAATGTCCATACTTATTCGCATATAGAGGACTTTGCATGCATTTTGGCGTTATTTATGTAACAAGTTTAAAAACACTCATAATACTTCTTTCTAATAATGTTACCGTGTGTCTGAATAAAAGGGGTGTGACATGAGTTTAAGCATTTTCGTGGGTAAGTACTTCAAATACACACAGAGAAATTTTTTTTGTTAATGTTTCGTTTTCATATATAGGGTGCTTTCGATGCTTTTTAGCGTTTTGTTGTCAAACATGGAGAAAAACACTCATATGATACGTTTCTTGAAAATTCGATTAATTTCACCCTTGAGGTTGCTTTAAGTACATTTTGGCATTTTGATGTCTAACATTGTGAAAACACACAAAATACTAATCTTTTGTAATGTTTCGTTTTTCCATTCATGCGTTTTACCGTTTTGGTGACTAAGAAGCTCAAAAAATTCAAAATATACGTCTTTTGTAATGTTCTATTGTTTACCGATGTTGTGTACTTTCAGCACATATTTGCGGTTGTGTACGTAACAAGCTTAAAAACGTTGAAAATACACTTTTTTTTTCTTGTTTTTCTCTATATTGTTTTTGCATGCTGTTTAGCGTTTTGATATGCAAGTAGCTAAAAACTCTCAGACTCGTTTTTGGTATTTTTTTTTTTTTCATATAATGTGTTTTCCATGCGTTTTTAACAAGCATCAGCAGACACTCAAAAGACATATTCCTGGAAATGGATTTTCAAATCCGAATAAAGGGTGATTAACATGAATTTTGGCGTTTTTAAACTTAAGAAAGTGAAAAAAAAAACGCTCAAAATACATGTTTCTGAAAATGTTGTTCTCTTTTCCATATAAAATGCTATTCATGCATATTATCGTTTTGGTACGTAAGACGATCAAAATGAACCCATAATACCCATTCCTAGTGATGTTGTTTTGGAGCCCAGTATAGGGTACTCTCCATATATTTTGTCGTTTTTATGGGTAATAAAATAAAGAAACACTTTAAATACTTGTTTTTCGTAATATTATTCTTTCTTCATATAAAAAAAAAGGTATTTTCCGTGCATTTTAGCGTTTTGGTAAGTAAGAAGCTGAAACACTCAACATGTACGTTCTTTTTTTTTTTGTAGTGTTGTTTGGTATTCCCATATAGGGTGATTTCCATACATTTTAGCGTTTTGATGCATAATATGCTTATAAATACTCCAAAGATATTTATCTGGTAATAAAGATATGTATATGAAAATAAACGTTTTTGGTAATGTTCTGTATGGAATTTTTGGCAGTTTGGTACCTAACAATCCAAAAAACACTCAAAATAAATTTTTGGTAATGTTCTGTCTTCCATAAATAATGCGATTAAAGAGTTTTTGCATTTTGAGCACTAAGCTGAAAAACACTCACAACACACTTTTCTCGTATTATCTTTCCGTTATTAAATATAGGATATTTTGCATGAATTTACGCATTTTCGTACATAACAATATGAAAAACACTCATAACACGTTTTTGATAGTGTTCTTTTTCTGCATATAGAATGCTATTGAGCATTTTGTTACTTAAGGAGGTCAATAACATTCATAATACCCATTTCTCGTTATGTTTCACCATATAGGATACATTTCATGTATTTTCTCATTTCTCTACCTACACTCACAAAACACTTTTTTGGTAATGTTAGTCTGTTTCAAAATAATGGGTGTTTTGCATGTTTTGTTACGTAAGAAGCTCGAAAACACACAAAAGACATTTTTTGGGTTATGTTTGGTATTAAAAATAGGGTGCTTTCCGTGCATTTTAGCGCTTTGGTGTCTAAAACGCACAAAACCCTAAAAAGACACGTTTGTGGTAATTTCGCTTTGTTTCCTTAAATAGAGTGCTATGCATGCATTTTACCATTTTGGTACCTTAACAATGTAAAAAAAAAAAAAAAAAAAAAATATATATATATATATATATATATATATATATATATATATATATATATATATATATATATATATATATATATATATATATATATATATATATATATATATATATATATATATATATATATATATATATATATATATATATATATAAACACCCAAAATACACGTTTTTGATAATGTTATTCAGTTTGTCCATATGCAGTGTTATTCAACGCGTTTTATTTATTTTTTTTTGCGTTTTTAGTACCTAACAAGATCAAAAACACTCCTAATACACGTTTCTAAAAATGTCCTTTTGCTTACCTATATAGGGTACTACGCATGCATTTTTTGCGTTTAACAAGTTCAAAAACAAAAAAATTTTTGTGATGTTTCTTTGTGTCTCAACTATGGGTATTTTCCATAGTTTAAGCTTTTTCGTAGGTAAGCACCTCAAAACACTGAAAATGAAAATTTTTGGTAATGTCTTGTTTTCCCATATAGAGTGCTTTTTCTTGTTTAACATGTACAAAAACACTCATAAGATACGTTTCTTGTAATGTGGTTTCATTTCAACGCAGAGGGTGCTTTACATGTATTTTGGCGTTTTGCTTTCTAAAAATGTAAAAAAAAAAAAAAATAATAATAATAAATAAAAAATAGGCATTTTTTTTTCTTTTTTTTTTCCATATAGAGTGCTATTAATTCGTTTTAGCTTTTTCTTGCCTAAGAAGCTCAAAAAGACTCAAAATACACATCTTGCGTAATGTTCTTTTATTTCCCGATGTGGTATACTTTAAATACATTTTGGCGTTTTTTTACGTAAGAAGCTCATAAACACTAAAAATACACTTTTCTGGTAACGTTAATGCGTTTCTCTTTAAAGCGTGTTTTCCATGCGTTTTAGCGTTTTGGTACGTAAGTAGCTTAAAAAGACAACAAGTCAAAAGACACGTTGTAGGTATTTTATTTATTTATTTATTTATTTATTTTTCAGGAAGAATCTTTTCAATACTTTTTAGTGCTTTCGTATCGAACACGCTCTTAAAGACATTAAGAAGACATGTTTCTGGAAGTGAAGTTTCAGTTCACCACAGAGGGTACATTGCATGCATTTTGGCGTTTTGGTACCTAAGAATGTGAAAAACTCAAAATAATGATAATAATAACTCAGAATACTTTTTTTTTTTTTTTATAATGTTCACTCTTCCAAATAGAGTGGTATTCATGCGTGTTAGCATTTTGGTACCTAAGAAACTCAAAAGCACTAAATATGCACTTCTAGTAATATTGATTCATTACCCAATATAGGTTTCATGCATTTTCTCGTTTTTATACGTAACATGCTTAAAAATACTCAAAATACTTGTTTTTAGTAATGTTATTTTTTTCTCCATGAAGGGTATTTGCTTGCATTTTACTGCTTTGGCACGTAAAATGCTCAAAGCACTCAAAAAAACATGTTTTTCGTAATGTTATTTGGTATTCCCTTATAGAGTGTTTTTCGTGCATTTCAGTGTTTTCCTGCATAACATGTTCACACTCAAAAGACACGTTTATGGAAATGTCGTTTCTTTTCCCCATATAGAGTGCTTTGCATACTTTTTGTCAGTTTGGTACCTAAGAATGTAAAAAACAAAAAATGCTCATTTTTACTAATGTTGTGTTATATTGTGCTATTGAAGTGTTTTTTTGCGTTTTGCAGCCTGAGGAGCTGAAAAACACTCATAATGCACTTTTCTCGTAAAGTCTTTTTGTTATTCCATATAGGATATTTTTCATGAATTTTCGCGTTTTTTGTACATAACAATGTGAATAACACACATTTTTGGTATTGTTTTTATGTTTCTACATATAGAGAGTGCTATTGAGCTTTTTGTCATTTAGGAAAATCAATAACATTTATAACACAATTTCCTGAAAATATCGTTTTGTTTCACCACATAGGCTACTTTATTTGCATTTTCCCATTCCTTTGTCTAGACAAGCTAAAAAAAAAACAATGAAAATGATTCTTTTTGTAATGTGTTATTTCTCCATAATGGATGTTTTTAATGAGTTCTAGTGTTTTGGTGCGTAAAAAACACAAAAGAATTTTTTTGGGGGTAATTTTGTTTTCTATTCCAAAATATGATGCTTTCCATGCTTTTTATCATTTTGGTAATGTCGCTTCGTTTCTCGCATGCAATTTAGCCTTTTGGTACATAACAATGTGAAAAACATATAAAATACACGTTTTATTATAATGTTTTTTTTTTTCATATAGAATATGTTTTACGCATTTTTGCTTTTTTGATACATAAAAAGCTCAGAAAACACTTATTTTTCACTTTTCTCATAAAGTGTTTTAGATTCCCAATGTACAGTGGTTTGTGTGGATTTTGCCATTTTCCTACCTAACGAGTTCAAATACGTACAATACACGTAATATTGTTCTGTTTTTTCAAATCAATTGTTTTGTATGCATTTCTATGCTTTATTTTTACCTAACAAGGTGAAAAAACTCAAAACACACGTTTTCGTAATGTTTATCTGTTTCTCCATATAGACTGCTTTTTAATGAGTTTTAGGATTTTAGGACCGAAGAAGGTCAGAAACATTCATTCATCATCACGTTTATTGTAATATCGTTTTATTTCCCAATTCAGAGTATTTAGCATGCATTTTGGCTTTATTCTATGTAAAAAATAAAAAATAAAAAACGAAAATTCACGATTTTTGTAATGTCATTCTATTTATTCATAAGGAATGTTTTGCATGTGTTTGAGCGTGTTTGTGATTAAGAAGCTTAAAAACACACAAAAGGCACGTATTTCTTATTGTTGATTTGTATTCCCTTATAGAATGCTTCCCATGCTTATTAGCGTTTTGGTGCTTAACACGCTCAAAAACACGCAAAAGATGCATTTCTGATATTGACATTTCGTTTCCTTATATAGAGTTCTTTCCATGTAATTTGTCGTTTTGGCATTTAACAATGTGAAATACACGTTTTTCGAAATATTCTGTTACCCCATATTCGAATGTTGTTCACACGCTTTATGATTTTGGTACCTAAGAATATAAAAAACACTTATAATAATAATACACTTTTCTCACAATATATATATATATATATATATATATATATATATATATATATATATATATATATATATATATATATATATATATATATATATATATATATATATATATATATATATATATATATATATATATATATATATATATATATATATATATATATATATATATATATATATATATTATCATATGAAGTACTTTGCATACATTTTTCATGTTTCTGTTCCTTAGGAAGCTATAAAATACTCAAAATACACATTTTTGGTAATAGGTAAGTTTTGCATGCCTTTTAGCGTTTTGGTACGTAAAAAGCTACTAAACACTCCAAAGACACGTTTTCGGTAATGTTGTTTTGCATTCTATTCTCATATAGGGTGATTTCCATGCTTTTTAACATTTTGGTGCCTAAAACATTGAAAAACAATCAAACGGCACCTTTCTTGTCATTTTTTTTCACCATGTAATTTATATTTATCTTGGCGTTTTATAACCTAACACTCAAAATAAACGTTTATAGTAATGTTGTTTTCTTTCTCCATATAGAGAAAAAATGAGCTTCTTAGGTACCAAAATGCTATAAGACATGAATAACATTCTATATGTATAAAAATGAAATTACTAAAAGTGTGTATTTTGAGTAATTTCACAGCGTTTCGTACCAAAACGCCAAAAATCTCAAAAACAACAATACACGTTTCTCGCAATGTGCTTTTCTTTCCCCATGTTGGGTGCTTCGCATGCACTTAAGCGTTTTGGTAATTAACAATGCAAAAAATACTAAAAATAGACATTTTTGGGAATGTTGCTCTTTTTTTCATATAAACTTATTATTACTTTTTTTCTTTCATGGTTTAAGCCCAAAAACAGTAAAATACATAGAAAGCACCTATAATGGGATATGAAAAAAACATTACGAAAATATTGTGCCTTTTGAGTGTTTTGTGTTTTTGAGCTTCTTGACTCACCAAAACACTAAAAAGCCTACAAAACGCCGTTTATAGAGAAACAAAATAACATTAACGAAAAGGGAATTTTCAATGTTTTTAGCTTGTTAGGTACTAAAATACCAAAATGCATGGAAAGTACCGTATTTAAGAAATGAAACGATTTTACAAGAAAAGTACATTGTGTGTTCCTGAGATAAGCTCAGGAATACTTATAATACACGTTTCTTATAATGTTCTTTTGTTTCAAAATATAGGGTGCTTTCGATGTATTTTATCGGTTTGAGGCCTAAAAAAAAAAAATTCTGAAAAGACATTTTTTTGGTAATATAGCTTCGTTTCTCCATATGATTTTTTGCCATTTTGGTACCTAATATTGTGAAAATACTCGAAATATATATTTTTAGTTATGTTCTTATTTCACCTATAGAATACTATTAAATACCCTTTAGAGTTTTAGTAACTAAGAATTTCAAATACACAAAAAATGCACAATTCTCGTAATGTCTTTTCGTTTCCCTATATTGGATACTTTCCAGGCATTTTTTGCGTTTTTGTACGAAAGAAGCTGAAAACACTCATAATGCTTGTTTTATCAAAAACAAATATTATGAATGTTTTCAATTTCTTTCGTTCGTCATTTTCCTTCTCCATAAAGAGTGTATTTTTGCAAGAATTTTAGCGTTTTAGTACAGGAGTAGCTCAATAACCCTCAAAAAATTTTTTTTGCAGTTTTTTTTTTTTCGTTTTCCATGCTTTAGAACGTTTTGGTGCCTAACACTCAAAAGACACGTTTCTGGAAATGTCGTTTCTATTCGCCATATAAGACGTTTTGGATGCATTTTGGCGTTTTGGTACCTAACCATGTAAAATACGCTGAAAATAGACGTTTTTAGGAATGTTATTCTGTTTCTTTATATAGAGTGCTATTCATGCGTTTTGGTACCTAAGCTTTGGTACCAAAGAACACTCATAATAGACGTCTCTGGTAATGACCTTTCATTTCCCCATATATAATGTACATTGCCTGCATTTTCCGTTTTTCCATGTAAAAGCACAAAAAAAAAAAATTGTTTCTCGTAATGATATTATCTTATCCCTAAAGTGTTTGCATGAGTTTTAGAGTTTTTTTTTTTTTTATAATTTCAGTAACACTGAAAAGACACATAGGATGATTTCCACTTTTTTTTTTTTTTGCGTTTTCGTGCATAAATCGCTCGAAAACACTAAAAAGATATTTTTCTAGTAATGTCGTTTCGTTTTCCCATATAGTGAGCTTTACATGGATTTTGGCGCTTTGGTAGTTAATAATGTGAAAAACAATTAAAATACACGTTTTCGGTAATGTTGTTCTGTTTCTCGATGTACATATGCTATTCATGCGTTTTAGCTTTTAGTACCTAAGAAGCTCAAAACTCCCATAATACACTATTCTCCTAATGTTTTTTATTTTCGTCATATTTGCATGGATTTTTTTTACACTTTTTATGTAACAAGCTCAAAAACTTTTAAAATACACGTTTTTGGTAAAGGTATACTGTTTCTCAATAAATATATATATTTTTTTTTTTCATAGGCTTCAGCATTTTAGAACGTAAGTATCTCCAAATCACCTATGAGACACGTTTTTGGTAATATTGTTTTGTTTTCCTTTATAGGGTTTTTCCATGGTTTTTGCCTAACACGCTCATAAACACTCCAAAGACTCGTTTCTGTTTTTTTTTAATTTTTATTTATTTATTTTATTTATTTTATTTTTTTTGCACCATTAGGGTATTTGGATGTTTTTTTTTTTTTTTTTATCGTTTTGATACCTATTAATATGAAACACACACAAAATATACGTTTTTTGTTATGTGGTTCTCTTTCTCCATATAGAAAGCTCTTCATTCATAGATTTTAGGTACCTATAAGGTTGATAAATATTTATAACAAAATTCCCTCGTAATATCCTTTCGTTTCCTTATATAGGACACTTTACATGCATATTGGTATTTTTTTTTTCTACGTAAGAATCTCCAAAATATTGAAAATACTTTTTTTTCGGTAATATTTTTTCGGTAATGGTATTTTCAGGCATTATAGAGTTTTGATACGTAAGCAGTTGAAAAAAAAACACTCAAAAGACATATTTTTCGTAATGCTGTTTTGTATTCACATATAAGGTGCTTTCAATATTCATTTATTTATTTACATATTTATTTATTTATTATTTTCTTTTTAGCATTTTGGTGCCTTGAACGCTCATAAACACTCAGGAGACACGTTTTCTTTTCCCATGGCATGCGTTTTGGCGTTTCTGTATCCTACTGTAAAAGAAAAAAAAACCCTGCAAACACACGTTTTTGGTAATGTTATTCCGTTTGTCAATATAGAGTACTATTCATGTGTTTTAGCGTTTTGATACCTAAAAAGCACAAAAAAAGCTCATAATATACGATTCATGTAATGTCTATTCTTTTCCACATTAAGGATAGTTTGCATGCTTTTTGGAATTTTCCTATGTAACAAGCAGAAAAACTTTAAAAATTCTTGATTGTGGTAATAATATTCAGTTTCTCCATAACAAAATATTTTTGCATGCGTTTTAGCATTTTGGAACATAAGAATTTCTAAAACACTCAAGAGACACGTTTTTGGTGATTTCCATGCTTTTTACCGCTTTAGTAACTAACAAGTATTTTGATAGGTAATAAAAAAACTCAAAAGATAAGTTTTTCGTCATGTAATCCCATTTAAAGTGATTTCTATGATTTTTTTTACGTTTTTGTTCCTAACACTATCAACAAACACTCAAAAAACATGTTTCTGGTAATTTCGTTCGTTTCCCCATATACGTGGCCTTCCATGAATTTCGGCCTTTTGGTATTTACTTATATGAAAATCACTCAAAATGCACTTTTTTTTTTTTAGTAATGTTGTTTCTAAATATAGAGCGCCATTCATGTATTTTCTTTTTTTTTCATATAGAGTGTTATTCATGCGTTTTAGAGTTTTGATAACAAACAAGAAACACTCATAATACACGTTTCTCATAATGTCTTTTTGTTTACGCATATAGGATACTTTGCATGCTTTTTTGCGTTTTTGTGCGTAATAAGCTCAAAAACATTCAAAATACTTGTTTTTGGTAATATTATTCTATTTGTACATAAAAGGTGTTTTTACTTGCGTTTTAGCCTTTTCGTATGTAAGGAGGTGAAAAACACTCAAAACACACGTTTTTGGTAATGTTTTCTCTTCATATATAGGGTGCTTTCCATGCTTTTAACATTTTTCTGTGTAACCAGCAGACAAAAAATCAAAATATACTTTTCTTGTCTTTCATTTAGTTTCCCCATGAAAAAGGCTAACAATGTGAGTATCTATCATTGTTAAAAACACTCAATTTACACGTTTAGGAACGTTGTTGTTTCTTCGTATAGAGGGATATTAATGCGTTTTCGTGTTTGGTACTAAAAAAGCTAAAAATCCCAACCCTAATACAAGTTTCTCATGTAATTTCGTTTCTTAATATAGGGTACAACTCACGTATTTTGGCGTTTTTCTACGTAAGCAGCTCAAAAACACTGGAAAATAGTTGTTATTGGTAATGTTATTGTTTCTCCATAAACAATCATAAAACACTTTTGTGTTAATATCGTTTCGCTTCCCAATATCAGTTAATTTGCATGCATTTTGGCGTTGTGTTACCTAACAAGCTCAAAACTTTCAAAACTTCCGTTTTTAGTAATGTAATTTTTTTTCCTCATACAGGGTATTTTGCACGCGTTTTAACTCTTTGGTACGTAAGAGGCTCAAAAAGCCTCTTACGTACCAAAAAGTTAAAACGCGTGCAAAATACCTCAAAAGACACTTAAAAGACACTTATAATAATGCCCTTTAGCGTTTTGGTACCTAACAATCTCAAAAATACTCAATACACATTTTTGGTAATGTTGCTTTGTTTCTTCATATAGGGTGCTTTGTAAGCATTTTTGCATTTTGGTACCTAATATGAGGAAAAACACTCATAATAAAAGTTTTGGTAATGTTCTATTTCTCTATATAGAGTGCTATTCACGTGTTTAAGCGTGTTGGTACATAAAAAGCTGAAAAACACTCATAATAGAAGTTTCTGTTAATATCCTTTTGTTTCCCAATGTCCGGTGATTTTCATGCATTTTGGTGTTTTGTTACCTAACATGCTCTAAAAAATCTCACAGTACACTTTTTTGCTAATGTTTTTCTGTTTCTCCATGAAGAGTGTTTTGTATCCGTTTCAGTGTTTTGGTAAGTAAGAAGCTGATAAATACTCAAAACACAAATTTTTTGTAATGTTTGCTTTTCCCATATAGGATCCTCTGCATGCACTTTAGCATTTTGATACCTAACAAGCTCAAAATTATTGTTAATACACATTTTTGGTAATGTTGTTTTATTTCTTCATATAGGGTGCTTTGCATGAACTTTACCGTTTTGGTACCTTACAAACTCAAAAATATTCATAATACACGTTATTGGTGATATTGTTCTGTTTTTCCATATATTGTGCTATTCACGTGTTTTAGCATTTTCTTACCTATGAAGTTCAAAAACACTTATAATACATATTTATGTAATATCGTTTCGTTCCTCAGTATGTATTGCATTTATTTTGGCGTTCTCGTACCTAACAAGCTCAAAACTTTCAATACACCCGTTTTTGGTAATGCTGTTCTGTTTCTTCATAAATGGTGTTACCCATGCGTTTTAGCACGTTTGGTACGTAAGAAACTCAAAAAAGTTTCAAAAGACACATTTTTAATAATGTTCTTTTCTTTTCCCAAATGGAGTGTTCTCCAAGGATTTAATCTAATATGCTCAAAACTCCCAAATGACACGTTTCTGTTAAAGTCATTCCGTTACCCGATTGAGGGTGTTTTGCATGCTTATTGGTGTTTTGTTACCTAAGGAGCTTAGAAACTCTAAAAATGCATGTTTTTGGTAATGTTCTTTTTCTCCATAAAGGTTATTTTCCATGCGTTTTAGCGTTTTGTTACGTAAGGAACTTAAAAATATGATTATTATCTTATTGAGAAACCTAACAACATTACCGAAAACGTGTGTGTGTTTAGTATTTTCCAGCTGGTTAGTTACTAGAACGACATTTACAGAAAACGTGCCATTTGGATGTTTTTGAGCATATTAAGCACCAAAACTCTAAAACGCATGAAAAATACCCTACATGGGAAAACAAAATAACATTATCATCGTGTGTATTTTGAGGGTTATCTTCTTATGTACCAAAACGCTAAAACGTGCGAATATTTATATATATGGAGAAACAGAATAATTTTACCAAAAACCTACTGTGAGTGTTTTTCTTTGTGTTTAGGTACCAAAACCCCAAAATGCATACAAAGCTTTATATGCAAATGCTTTATATGCATTTTGGATACAAAAACGTGCGTTATGATTTTTTTTTTAAGCTCGTAACATACCAAAAAAGTTAAAACATGCGAAACGCTCTTTATGGAGAAACAGCAACGTTGCCAAAAACGTGTTTTGAGTTTTTTTTTTTTTTTCCAACATGCTGGGTACCAAAATAACAAAACACATGCAAAGCATCCTATTTGAGGTAACGAAACGGCATTCCCAGGGATGTGTCATTTCTGTGTTTTTTGAGCATATTAGCCACAAAAAAAGCTATAAAAACATTGAAAACACTCTTTATCAAAAACACGTTTTTTGAGTGTTTTTGAGCTTCCGAACCAAAAGGCTAAAACAGTGTAACACTGTTTATAGAGAAACAGAACAACATTACCAAAAAATGTGTTTCTTTATTGTTTTTGGGCTTGTTAGGTAACAAAACGTGTTTTGAGTGTTTTTGAGCTATTTAGGTAACAAACGCCAAAATGCATCCAAAGTATCCGTTACTGGGAAACGAAACGATATTAACAGAAACGTGTGTTATAAGTGTTTTTCAACATTATTGATACCAAAACACTAAATTACGTGAATCGCTCTCTATATGGAAAAATAGAACAACATTACCAAAAACGTGTATTATGAGTGTTTTCGCCATGTTACATACTAAAACGTCAAATGAAGACAAGCACCATATATGACAAAAAAAATAAATAAAGATTACTAAAATGGTGTATTATGAGTGTTATTAAGATTGTTAGTTACCAAAACGCCAAAATGCGCGCAAATTACCCTATATGTGAATAGCAAACAACAATACCAAAAACATATTTTCAGTAATTCCAGCTTATTAGATACCAACCCTCCAAAATATATACAAATCACCCTATCCGGGGTTAGAACACGACATTCCCAGAAACGTGTCAGAAGGGTGTTTTTAGAGGATATTAGGCAACAAACGGTAAAAAGGAAGAAAAACATTCATTATAAAATATCAAAACTGTGTATTTTGTGTTTTTTTTTCTTTAAGCTTCTTACGTACCAAAACGCTAAAACACGTGTTAAATACCCTTTACAGAGAAAATGAACAACATTACCAAAAACGTATGATTTGTGTGTTTTCCAGATTGTTAGGTTTAGGTATTAAAATGCCAAAATGAATGATTTGATATATCTAAAGGAAACGATATTAAGAGAAACGTGTATTATGAGCGTTTTTTTTTAGCTTCTTATGTACCAAAACGCTAAAACACATAAATAGGAATCTATAAGGAGAAACAAAACAACATTATAACTATGTTAAGTGCCAAAACGCCAAAATGCATACAAAACACCCTACATAAAGAAATAAGAACATTATCTAAAACGTGTATTATAAGTGTTTTGAGCTTGTTATTTACCAAAACGCTAAAAGTGCATACAAAAAATCCTTCATGGAGAAAGAAAAAAATTGCAAAAAAAGACCATATTGAGTGTTGTTGAGCTTCTTAGCTATCAAAACTGCAAAATTAATGAAATCACCATTTTAGTAGCCGAACGAGATTACCAAAAACAACTCTTTTTGAGTGTTTTTGAAAATCTTATGTACCAAAACGCTCTATATTGGAAAAGCAAACAACATAACCAAAAACATGTATTTTTAGTGTTTTTCAGCTTCTTACGTACCCTTTATAGAGAAACAGAAAAAAAAAAAACATTGCATAAAACGTGTTTATTGAGTGTTTTGAGCTTCTTATCTACCAAAACTGCAAAATGCATGCAAAGCACGGAGCGACATTACCAGAAAGATATTTTTTGATTGTTTTTGAGCTTCTTATGTATCAAAACGCTAAAGCGCATGGAAAACACGTTTTATGAGGATACATTACAAAAAAAAAATTTTAATTTGAGCGACTTCCAACTTGTTAGGAACCAAAACGTGAAATTCAATGAAAATATCACGATATTGGTAAAAAAAAAAAAAAAAGGATATTGAAAGAGTATTATGCGTATTTTCAGCTTCTTAGGTAAAAAAAAAAAACGCTAAAAAACGTCAATAGCACACTATATCTAGAAACAGAACAACATTACTAAAAACGTCTTTTATATGTTTTTGAGCTTCTTAGGTGCTAAATCACCAAAGTGCATGCAAAGCACCCTGTATGAAAAAAAAAAAAAAAAAAAAAAAAAAAATATATATATATATATATATATATATATATATATATATATATATATATATATATATATATATATATATATATATATATATATATATATATATATATATATATATATATATATATATATATATATATATATATATATATATATATATATATATATATATATATATATATATATATATATATATATTAAAAAAAATGTGTCGAGTGTTTTTCAGCTTACGTACTAAAACGGTAAAACGCATGGAAAACACTGTTTGTGGAGAAAAAAAAAATACCAACAATGTGTATTATCAGCGTAATAAGTAGTAAAACGCCAAAATGCATGCAGAGCGCCCTATATGAAGTAACGAAACGACATTTCCGAAAACGTGTCATTTAGGTGTTTTTTTTTTAGGGTATTAGGCACCAAAACGCTAAAAAAAACAAAACATGGAAAATACCCTATATAGGAAAATGAAACAACTTCAACAAAAACGTGTCCTTTGTGTGCTCTTGAGCTTCTTACGTACCAAAACGATAACAGTTTATGAAAAAAAAAAACAGAACAATATTAGCAAAAAACGTGTGTTTGAGTGTTTTTGAGCTTGTTAGATAACTAATCGCAAAAATGCATGCAAACTTTCAGATATGGGGAAAAGATAAGATATTAACGCTGTTTTTCAGCTTCTTATGTAACGAAACGCTAAAACACGTAAGTAGCATTTTATATGAAGAAACAGAACATCATTACGAAAAACGTGTATTATGGATGCTTTTCCCCATGTTAGGGACCAAAACGCCAAAATACATATAAAGCACCCTATGTGAGGAAACAGAACGACATGATCACAAACATGTATTATGAATATTTTTGAGTTTGTTAGTTATCAAAACGCCAAAGTACATGCAAAGCATCCTATAGAAGAAGAGAGAGAGAAAAAAAAACATTACCAAAAACATATCTTTTGAGTGTTTTTCAGCTTCGTACGCACCGAAACTCTAAAAGTGATGCAAGACGCAGTTTACTGAGAAATAGAACATTAACAAAAATGTGTGTTTTAAGTGTTTTTAAGTTAGTTAGGTACCAAAACGACAGAATACATGTAGAATACCTTGTCTGGAGTAACTAAAAGATAGTACCTGGAACGTGCCATTTGGGAATTTTCGAGCAAATTAGGCAACAAAAAGCTAAAAAGCATGGAAATAGCTCTATATGAGAAAAGAAAACGACATTGTCAAAAACGTTTCTTTTTAGTGTTTTTGAGCGTACAAAACGCTAAAATGTGAGCAAAGAAACATTTATGGGAAACTTTAGCAAAAAATTCTTATTTCAGTGTCTTTAACTTGTTAGGTACTAGACCCCATATTGTATGCAAGGAACCCTATTAAAGGAAACGAAACGATATTAACAGAAACGTGTATTATGAGTGTTTTTATTTTTATTATTTTATGTACCAAAACGCTAAAACACGTGAATATTACTCTATATGAGAGAGAGAAAAAAAAAACATTAACAAAACCAGTAGCAAAACCACCAGAAACTTGTCATTTAGGTGTTTTGAGCGTATTTGGCAGGAAAACGCTAAAAAAGCAAAGAAAACACCCTATATTGGAAAACAAGATAACATTAACAAAATCGAGTGTTTTTGAGCTTCTTACGTACCAAAACGATAAAAGGCGTCCAAAACAATATTAGAAAAAACGTATGAGGTGAGATTTTTTTTAGCTTGTTAGGTAACAAAACTCCAAAGTGTATGCAAATTACCCTATATAGGTAAAAGAAACGATATTAACATAAAGGTGTATTATGTCTTTTTCAGCTACATAGATACCAAAAGTCTAAAACACGTGAATAATACTATATTTGCAGAAACAAAACAACATTACCAAAAGCGTACTTTATGAGTTCTTTTTCCCCATGATAGGTACCAGAACGCCTAAAAGCATAGTGAACACAATACATAAAAAAAAAAAAAACAGACCAACATTACGAAAAACTTGTATGCTGAGTGTTTTTGAGCTTGTTAGATACAAAAACACCAAAGTGAATGCAAGACAACCTGTATAGGAAAAGCAATCAATATTAACAAAAACTTGTCTTTTGAGTGTTTTTCAGTTTCTTACGTACTAAGACTCTAAAACGCATGAAAAACACCCTTTATGGAGAAAGAGGACATTACTATAAACGTGTTTTTTGAGAGTTTTCCCGATCATTAGCTACCAAAACGCCAAAATGCAGACAGCACACTATTTGATGTAAAGAAATTATATTACCAGAAACGTGTCATTTGAGTGTTTTTACCATATTAGAAACCAACCCCACAAAAAAAAAAAAAACATGGAGAACTCTATATAGGAAAAAAAATATAAAACATCGAAAACGTGTCTTTTGAATGTTTTGAGCCTCTTACGTACCGAATTTCTAAAAAGCGTGCAAAACATCCTTTATGGTGAAATAGAACATTACCAAAAATGTGTGTTTTGAGTGTTCTTGAGCTTGTTGGGTACGAAAACGCCAAAATGCACACAAATTAACCAAACAAATGGGTTTTTTCCTCATGTTAGGTACAACAATCTATACAGAATATAAAAAAACAGAACAACATTACCAAAAACGTATATTATAAGTGTTTTTGAGCTTCTTTGGTAATAAAATACTGAATCACGTGATTAGCACATTCATTTAGGCGTTTTGGTTTCTAAAAAGCTGGAAAACGCTTAAATCATACGTTTTTGGTAATGTCTCCCGATAAAGGCTATTGTGCACGCGTTTTAGCATTTTGGAATGTAAGAAGCTCAAAAACACTCAAAAGACACCATTTTGATAATGTTGTTTTGATTTTTATATAGAGTGTCTTCCATGCTCTTTAGAGTTTTGGTGCTAACGTTGAAAAGCCCCGAAATAACATTTTTTCTGGGAATGTCGTCTCTTTACCTTATAAAGGGTGAAATGGATGATTTTTTGCGTATTGGTACGAAATAAGCTGAAAAACATTCAAAATACACGTTTTTGGCAAATGTGTATTATAAGTTTTTTTTTTATAGTTCAAAAGAACCAAAAATAAAAAAAACACAAAAACTCGTGTATATGGAGAAGGTTCCTAGATACCAAAATGCTGAAACTCATGAATAACACTCTTAACTGAGAAACAGAACAACCTTACTAAATGCGTGTATTTTGAGTGCTTTTCACATTCTCAGTTACCAAAACCCCAAATTGCATGCGAAATAACCTTTATGTGAGAAAAAAATGTCATTACCAGAAAAGGGTCTTTTAAGTGTTTTTCGGCGTGATAGGCAATTTTGGTATCCAAAATGCAAAGTACTAAAAAGCAGGGCAATCATATTACATTGGAATAACACTAATTTATACCAAAAACTTGCCTTTAAGTGTTTTTGAGCTGCTTAAATACCAAACCGCTAAAACGCATGCAAAACAAACTTTATGGAGAAACAGAATAACATTACCAAAAACATGTATTTTGAGTGTTTTTGATCATGTTATCTATAAAAACGCTTAAATACATGGAAAGAACATTATGTTTGGGAAACAAAAGGACATTACGAGAAACGTGTATTATGAGTGTTTTTTAAGTTCCTTAAGTACCAAAAAGCTAAAACCCACAAATAACACTCTTTATTTAGAAAATAAAAAAAAAAAATTAAAATAATAGGAATTTTTTTTTTTTTTTGTTATTCATATTCATAGGTACCGATATGCCAAAATTCTGGGAAAATTCAGGGCAATCATATAATAAAAAAAATATTATCAAAAAAGTTAATTTCAGCTTTTTTTTCGGATTGTTATGTACCAAACCCTAAAGTGCATGCAAAGCCTCCTATATGAGGAAATTAAACGACTTTACCAGAAATCTGTGTTTTGAGTGTTTTTTAGCATGTTAGGCACCAAAATGATAAATAATATGGAACTCACTCTATATGGGAGTCCAAAACAAAGTTACTGAAAACGTGTCTTCTCAGTGTTTTACGTAGAAAATCGCTAAAACGGATGCAAAGCAACCAATATCAAGAATAAGAAAAATGTTACTAAAAAGATATATTTTGAGTATTTTTCAGCTTGTTACCTACAAAAAAAAAACGCGAAAATTGATGTAAAGCACCCTATATTGGGAAACAAAAGGACATTGCAAGAAAAGTGCGTAATGATTGTTTTATAGTTCAATAGAACCACAAGGGAAAAAACGCAAAATCTCGTGTATATGGAGAGGTTTCCTAGATACAAAAATGCTAAAACTCATGTATAACACTCCTAATTGAGAAACAGAAAAACCTTAATAAATGCGTGTATTTTGAGTGCTTTTCACATTCTTAGTTACCAAAACCCCAAATTGCATGCAAAAATAGACTTGTGGGATAAAAAAAAAAAAAGAATTTGCCAGAAAAGTGTCTTTTGAGTGTTTTTGAGCGTGATAGGCAATAAAGCACTAAAAAAGAGGGATATCACATTACATTAGAGGAAAACGAATTTTTACCAAAAACTTGCCTTTAAGTGTTTTTGAGCTCCTTATATACCAAAACACTAAAACGCATTGAAAACACTCTTTATGGTGAAACAGAATAACTTTACCAAAAACATGTATTTTGAGTGTTTTTGATCACGTTACCAATAAAAACGCTTAAATACATGCAAAGAACACTATTTTTGGGAAACGAAAGGAGATTACGAGAAACGTGTATTATGAGTGTTTTTAAGTTCATTAATTACCAAAAAGCTAAAAGCCACAAATATTGAGAAACAATAAATAAATAAAAAAAAATACAATATTTTTTTTCATTCTTATTCATCTTCACAGGTACCAAGATGCCAAAATTCGGGCAAAATTCAGGAAATTATGTGAAATAAGAACATTATCCAAAAAGTTAAATTTAGCTTTTATCGGACTGCTATGTACCAAACCCGTAAAGTGCATGCAAAGCCACATATATGGGGAAATTAAACGTCTTTGCCAGAAAACGGTCTTATGAGTGTTTTTCAGCATGTTAGGAACCAACACGATAAATAACATGGAAGTCAATCTATATGGGAATCCAAAACAAAATTACTAAAAACGTGTCTTATCGGTGTTTTACGTAGAAAAACGCTAAAACGGATGCAAACCAACCAATATGAAGAAATGAAATAACATTACCAAAAAGGTATATTTTGAGCATTTTTGAAATTGTTACCTACAAAAAACACGAAAATGGATGGAAAGCACTCTATATTGGGAAGCAAAAGGACATTACGAGGAACGTGTATAATGAGTGTTTTATAGTTTCACAAGAACTACAAGGCAAAAAAGCGCAAAAACTTGTGTATATAGAGAAGTTTCTTACATTCCAAAATGCTGAAACTCTGGAACAACACTCTTAATTGAGAAACAAAACCATCTTACTTAATGCGTGTATTTTGAGTGCTTTTCACATCCTTAGTTACCAAAACCCTAAATTACATGCGAAACCAGCTTTATGTAAGAAAAAAATGACATTACCAGAAAAATGTCTTTTGAGTGTTTTTGAGCGTGTTAAGCAATAAAGCACTAAAAAGCAGGGCAATCACATTACACTGGAATAAAACCAATTTTTAACAAGAACTTGCCTTTAAGTGTATTTGAGCTCGTTATATACCAAAACGCTAAAATGCATGCAAAATACACTTTATGGTGAAACAGAATAACATTACGAAAAACATGTATTTTGAGTGTTTTTGATCATGTTACCAATAAAAACGCTTAAATACATGCAAAGAACCCCATTTTTGGGAAATGAAAGTACATGACGAGAAACGTGTATTATGAGTGCTTTTAAATTCATTAAGTACGAAAAAGCTAAAAGCCACAAATTACACTCTTTATTGAGAAAAAAAATACAATATTTTTTTTTCATTCTTATTCATCTTCACAGGTAACGAGCTGCCAAAATTCGGGAAATTTTCAGGAAATTATATGAAATAAGGACATTATCAAAAAAGTTAAATTTAGCTTTTTTTTCGGACTGTTATGTACCAAACCCCTAAAGTGCATGCAAAGCCACCTATATGGGGAAATTAAACGTCTTTGCCAGAAAACTGTCTTATGAGTGTTTTTCAGCATGTTAGGAACCAACACGATAAAACCCAAGGAAGTCAATCTATATGAGAATCCAAAACAAAATTACTGAAAACGTGTCTTTTCGGTGTTTTATGTAGAAAACGCTAAAATGGATGCAAAACAACCAAAATGAAGAAATAGAATAACATTACCAAAATGGTATATTATTTGTGTTTTTGAAATTGTTACCTACAAAAAACGCGAAAATGGATGGAAAGCACTCTATATTGGGAAGCAAAAGGCACCAAAAAGCATGTTAGGCACCAAAACGATAAATAATATGAAAGTCACTCTATATGGAAATCTAAAACAAAATTACTGGAAACGTGTGTTTTAAAAGATTTACGTAGAAAAACGCTAAAACACATGCAAACCAACTAATATAAATAAATAGAATAACATTATCAAAAAAAGTATATTTTGTGTGTTTTTTGAGCTTGTTACATAAAAAAAACGCGAAAATGGATGCAAAGCACTCTATATAAGGAAAAAAAAGGACATAACGAGAAGCGTATATAATGAGTGTTTTATAGTTTCACCAGAATCACAAGGCAAACAACGCAAAAACTCGACTGTATGGAGAAGATTCTAAGATACCAAAATTCTGAAACTCATGAATAACAGTCTTAATCAAGAAACAGAACAACCTTACTAAATGCGTGTATTTTGAGTGTTTTTTTTACATTCTTAGTTACCAAAACCCCAAATTCCACGCGAAACTAGCTTTATGTGGGAAAAATATGATATTACCAGAAAAGTGTCTTTGAGTGTTTTTGAGCGTGTTAGGCAATAAAGCACTAAAAAGCAGGGCAATCATATTACATGGGAATAAAACCAACTTTTAAGAATAACTTGCCTTTTAGTGTTTTTGACACGCATTTAGTAAGGTTGTTCTGTTTCTCAATTAAGAGTGTTATTCACGAGTTTCTGCATTTTGGTATCTAGAAAACTTCTCCATATACACGAGTTTTTGCGTTTTTTGCCTTGTGGTTTTTTTGAACTATAAAACATTCATTATACACTTTTCTTGCAATGTCCCTTTGTTTCCCAATATAGAGTGCTTTGTATCAATTTTTGCGTTTTATTTTTTTGTAGATAACAAGCTCAAAAACACTCAAAATATACATTTTTGGTAATGTTTTTCTGCTTCTTGATATGGATTGGTTTGCATCAGTTTTAGCGTTTTTCTACGTAAAACACTGAGAAGACAGGTTTTCAGTAATTTTCTTTTGGATTCCCACATAGAGTGAGTTCTTTATTATTTATCGTTTTGGTGCCTAACATGCTGAAAAACACTCAAAAGACAGATTTCTGGTAAGGTCTTTAATTTCCTCATATGCAAGGCCTTGCATGTCTTTTGAGTGTTTTTGAACGTGTTACGCAATAAAGCACTAAAAGGAAGGTCAATCACATTACATGGGAATAAAACCAAATTTTACCAAGAACTTGCCTTTAAGTGTTTTTGAACGCCTTACATACCAAAACGCTAAAACGCATACAAAATACATTTTATAAAGAAACAGAATGATATCTATAAAAACGCTTAAATACATGCAAAGAACTTTATGTTTGGGAAACGAAAGGACATTACGAGAAACGTGTATTATGAGTGTTTTTTTTTATTTTTTTTTCAGTACCTAAAAGCTAAAACCCACAAATAACACTCTTTATTTAGAAAAAAAATAATTAACAAAAAAATAAAAAAATTGGATTTTTTATTTATTTATTTATTTATTTTTTTATTTATCCTTATAGGTACCGAGATGCCTAAATTCTGCCAAATTTCAGGGAATTTATGTGGAAAAAAGAACATTACCAAAAGAGTTATTTATAGCTTTTTTATTCGGATTGTTACGTAGCAAACCCTAAAGTGCATCCAAAGCCACCTATATAGGGAAGTTAAACGACTTTACCAGAAACCTGTCTTTTTAGTGTTTTTCAGCATGTTAGGCACTAAAACGATAAATAATATGGAAGTCAGTCAATATGTGAATCCAAAAGAAAATTACTGAAAACGTGTCTTTTCAGTGTTTTACGTAGAAAAACGCTAAAGCGGATGCAAACCAACCTTTATGAAGAAATAGAATAACATTACCTAAAAGATATATTATGAGTATTTTTGAGCTTGTTACCTACAAAAAAATGCAAAAATGGATATAAAGCACTCTATATTAGGAAACAAAAGGACATTACGAGAAACGTGTATAATGAGTGTTTTATAGTTTTAAAAGAACCACAAGGCAATAAACGCAAAAACTCGTGTATATAGAGAATTTTTTTTTTTTTTTTTTTTTTTTTTTTTATGTAGGAAGGATACTGGCCAAGGGCAACAAAAATCTAATAAAAAAAAATGCCCACTGAAATGCCAGTCCCTAAAAGGGTCAAAGCAGTGGTCAAAAATTGGTGGATAAGTGTCCTGAAACCTCCCTCTTGAAGGAATTCAAGTCATAGGAAGGTGGAAATACAGAAGCAGGCAAGGAGTTCCAGAGTTTACCAGAGAAAGGGATGAATGATTGAGAATACTGGTTAACTCTTGCGTTAGAGAGGTGGACAGAATAGGAGTGAGAGAAAGAAGAAAGTCTTGTGCAGCGAGGCCGCGGAAGGAGGGAAGGCATGCAGTTAGCAAGATCAGAAGAGCAGTTACCATGAAAATAGCGGTAGAAGACAGCTAGAGATGCAACATTGCGGCGGTGAGAGAGAGGCTGAAGACAGTCAGTTAGAGGAGAGGAGTTGATGAGACGAAAAGCTTTTGATTCCACCCTGTCTAGAACAGCAGTATGAGTGGAACCCCCCCAGACATGTGAAGCATACTCCATACATGGACGGATAAGGCCCTTGTACAGAGTTAGCAGCTGGGGGGGTGAGAAAAACTGGCGGAGACGTCTCAGAACACCTAACTTCATAGAAGCTGTTTTAGCTAGAGATGAGATGTGAAGTTTCCAGTTCAGATTATAAGTAAAGGACAGACCGAGGATGTTCAGTGTAGAAGAGGGGGACAGTTGAGTGTCATTGAAGAAGAGGGGATAGTTGTCTGGAAGATTGTGTCGAGTTGATAGATGGAGGAATTGAGTTTTTGAGGCATTGAACAATACCAAGTTTGCTCTGCCCCAATCAGAAATTTTAGAAAGATCAGAAGTCAGGCGTTCTGTGGCTTCCCTGCGTGATATGTTTACCTCCTGAAGGGTTGGACGTCTATGAAAAGACGTGGAAAAGTGCAGGGTGGTATCATCAGCATAGGAGTGGATAGGACAAGAAGTTTGGTTTAGAAGATCATTAATGAATAATAAGAAGAGAGTGGGTGACAGGACAGAACCCTGAGGAACACCACTGTTAATAGATTTAGGAGAAGAACAGTGACCGTCTACCACAGCAGCAATAGAACGGTCAGAAAGGAAACTTGAGATGAAGTTACAGAGAGAAGGATAGAAACCGTAGGAGGGTAGTTTGGAAATCAAAGCTTTGTGCCAGACTCTATCAAAGGCTTTTGATATGTCCAAGGCAACAGCTAAAGTTTCACCAAAGTCTCTAAAAGAGGATGACCAAGACTCAGTAAGGAAAGCCAGAAGATCACCAGTAGAGCGGCCTTGACGGAACCCATACTGGCGATCAGATAGAAGGTTGTGAAGTGATAGATGTTTAAGAATCTTCCTGTTGAGGATAGATTCAAAAACTTTAGATAAGCAGGAAATTAAAGCAATAGGACGGTAGTTTGAGGGATTAGAGCGGTCACCCTTTTTAGGAACAGGTTGAATGTAGGCAAACTTCCAGCAAGAAGGAAAGGTAGATGTTGACAGACAGAGCTGAAAGAGTTTGACTAGGCAAGGTGCAAGCACGGAGGCACAGTTTCGGAGAACAATAGGAGGGACCCCATCAGGTCCATAAGCCTTCCGAGGGTTTAGGCCAGCGAGGGCATGGAAAACATCATTACGAAGAATTTTAATACGAGGCATGAAGTAGTCAGAGGGTGGAGGAGAGGGAGGAACAAGCCCAGAATCGTCCAAGGTAGAGTTTTTAGCAAAGGTTTGAGCAAAGAGTTCAGCTTTAGAAATAGATGTGATAGCAGTGGTGCCATCTGGTTGAAGTAGAGGAGGGAAAGAAGAAGAAGCAAAGTTATTGGAGATATTTTTGGCTAGATGCCAGAAATCACGAGGGGAGTTAGATCTTGAAAGGTTTTGACATTTTCTGTTAATGAAGGAGTTTTTGGCTAGTTGGAGAACAGACTTGGCATGGTTCCGGGCAGAAATATAAAGTGCATGAGATTCTGGTGAAGGAAGGCTTAAGTACCTTTTGTGGGCCACCTCTCTATCATGTATAGCACGAGAACAAGCTGTGTTAAACCAAGGTTTAGAAGGTTTAGGACGAGAAAAAGAGTGAGGAATGTACGCCTCCATGCCAGACACTATCACCTCTGTTATGCGCTCATCACATAAAGACGGGTCTCTGACACGGAAGCAGTAGTCATTCCAAGGAAAATCAGCAAAATACCGCCTCAGGTCCCCCCAACTAGCAGAGGCAAAACGCCAGAGGCACCTTCGCTTAGGGGGATCCTGAGGAGGGATTGGAGTGATAGGACAAGATAAAGATATGAGATTGTGATCGGAGGAGCCCAACGGAGAAGAAAGGGTGACAGCATAAGCAGAAGGATTAGAGGTCAGGAAAAGGTCAAGAATGTTGGGCGTATCTCCAAGACGGTCAGGAATACGAGTAGGGTGTTGCACCAATTGCTCTAGGTCATGGAGGATAGCAAAGTTGTAGGCTAGTTCACCAGGATGGTCAGTGAAGGGAGAGGAAAGCCAAAGCTGGTGGTGAACATTGAAGTCTCCAAGAATGGAGATCTCTGCAAAAGGGAAGAGGGTCAGAATGTGCTCCACTTTGGAAGTTAAGTAGTCAAAGAATTTCTTATAGTCAGAGGAGTTAGGAGAGAGGTATACAGCACAGATAAATTTAGTATGAGAATGACTCTGTAGTCGTAGCCAGATGGTGGAAAACTCGGAAGATTCAAGAGCGTGGGCACGAGAGCAGGTTAAGTCATTGCGCACATAAACGCAGCATCCAGCTTTGGATCGAAAATGAGGATAGAGAAAGTAGGAGGGAACAGAAAAGGGGCTACTGTCAGTTGCCTCAGACACCTGAGTTTCAGTGAGGAAAAGAAGATGAGGTTTAGAAGAGGAGAGGTGGTGTTCTACAGATTGAAAATTAGATCTTAGACCGCGAATGTTGCAGAAGTTAATGAAGAAAAAGTTGAGGGGGGTGTCAAGACACTTAGGGTCGTCGACGGAAAGGCAGTCCGACCTGGGGACATTTATGGTCCCCTCCCCAGATGGGGACTCCGAGGCTGGTGTAGGAGTCGCCATGATTTTAAAATTTTTTGAGTGAAGGGTGTGTGTGTTATTAGGTGCTTGTAGTTTTGTGTGGAGGAAGAGAGTTGTCTTTAGAGGGCAGGCTGTGACTACCCCCTTGTGTTGTGAGACACAAAGGGAAACGTTCAGTGAGGTCACAGCTGGGTTTAATGATAAGTTCACAGCACCCCCTGAACAGTGTTTTAGACCTCACTGGGAGTAATTATCGTTTCGGCAGGTGTCTACTGCCTCCTCCTCCTTATACATACCTCCTCTTACATACCAAAATGCTGAAACTCATGAATAACACTTTTAATTAAGAAATAGACTAAACGTCTGTGTTTTGAGTTTTTTTTCACATTCTTAGTTACCAAAACCCCAAATTCCATGCAAAACTAGCTTTATGTGGGAAAACAAATAATATTACCAGAAAAGTGTCTTTTGAGTGTTTTTGAGCGTGTTAGGCAATAAAGCACTAAAAATCAGGGCAATCACATTTCATGGGAACAAAAACAACTTTTACCAAGATCTTGCCTTTAAGTTTTTTGGAGCTCATTACACACCAAAACGCTAAAACGCATGCAAAACACTTTTTATGGAGAAACAGAATAAAATTACCAAAAACATATATTTTGAGTGTTTTTGATCATGTTATCTATAAAAACGCTTAAATACATGCAAAGAACCTTATGTTTGCGAAACGAAAGGACACTACGAGAAATGTGTATTATAGGTGTTTTTAAGTTCTTTAAGTACCAAAAAGCTAAAACCCACAAATAACACTTTTTATTTAGAAAAAAAAGTAAGAAAATAAAAAAATAGGATTTTTTTTTTGTTATTCATGTTCATAGGTACCGAGATGCCAAAATTCTGGGAAAAGTCAGGGCTATTATATGATAAAAGAAAATTATCACAAACGTAAATTTTAGTTTTTTTTTTTTTGGGACTGTTATGTACCAAACCCTATAGTGCATCCAAAGAGGAAATTAAACGACCTTAACAGAAATCTGTTTTTTGAGTGTTTTTCAGCATAAAAACGATAAATAGCACCAAAACGATAAATAATAAGGAACTCACTCTCTATGTGAATCCAAAAACAATATTGCTGAAAACGTGTTTTTTCTGTGTTTTACGTAGGAAAACGCTAAAACGGATGCAAACCAACCAATATCAAGAAATAGAAAAAACATTACCAAAACGGTATATTTTGAATGTTTTTGAGCTTGTTACCTACAAAAAACGCGAAAATTGATGCAAAGCACTCTATATTAGAAAACAAAAGGACTTTGCAAGAAAAGTGTATAATGAGTTTTTTTATAGTTCAAAAGAACCAAAAGGCAAAAAACACAAAAACTCGTGTATATGGAGAAGGTTCCTAGATACCAAAATGCTGAAACTCTTTTAATTGAGAAACAGAACAACCTTACTAAATGCGTGTATTTTGAGTGCTTTTCACATTCTTAGTTACCAAAACCCCAAATTGCATGCGAAACAACCTTTATGTGAGAAAAAAATGACATTACCGGATAAGTGTCTTTTAAGTGTTTTTGAGCGTGATAGGCAATAAAGCACTAAAAAGCAGGGTAATCATATTACATTGGAATAACACCAATTTATACCAAAAACTTGCCTTTAAGTGTTTTTGAGCTCCTTATATACCAAACCGCTAAAACGCATGCAAAACAAACTTTATGGAGAAACAGAATAACATTACGAAAAATATGTATTTTGAGTGTTTTTGAACATGTTATCTATAAAAACGCTTAAATACATGCAAAAAACCTTATGTTTGGGAAACGAAAGGACATTACGAGAACTATGTATTATGAGTATTTTTTAGTTCCTTAAGTACCGAAAAGCTAAAACCCACAAATAACACTCTTTATTTACAAAAAATAAATAAATAAAAAATAAAAAAATAGGATTTTTTTTTTTGTTATTCATCTTCATAGGTACCGAGATGCCAAAATTCTGGGAAAATTCCGGGCTATTATATGATAAAAGAAAATTATAAAAAAAGTTTTTTTTTGCTTTTTTTTCGGACTGTTATATACCAAACCCTAAAGTGCATGCAAAGCCTCTTATATGAGGAAATTAAACGACCTTACCAGAAATCTGTCTTTTGAGTGTTTTTCAGCATGTTAGGCACCAAAATGATAAATAATAAGGAACTCACTTTATATGAGAATCCAAAACAAAATTACTGAAAACGTGTCTTCCCAGTGTTTTATGTAGAAAAACGTTAAAATGGATGCAAACCAACCAATATCAAGAAATAGAAAAAACAACTAAAAAGGTATATTTTGAGTGTTTTTGAGCTTGCTACCTACAAAAAAAACGCTAAAATTGATACAAAGGACTCTATTTTGGGAAACAAAGGGACATTGCGAGAAAAGTGTATAATGAGTGTATTATAGTTCAAAAGAACAACAAGGCAAAAAACGCAAAAACTCGTGTATATGGAGAAGTTTCCTAGATACCAAAATGCTGAAACTCATGTATAACACTCTTAATTGAGAAACAGAACAACTTTACTAAATGCGTGTATTTTGAGTGCTTTTCACATTCTTAGTTACCAAAATCCCAAATTGCATGCGAAACCAGCTTTAGGTGGGAAAAAAAATGACATTACCAGAAAAGTGTCTTTTGAGTGTTTTTGAGCGTGATAGGCAATAAAGCACTAAAAAGCATGGGAATCACTTTACATGGCTAGAATCATTTTTTACCAAGAACTTGCCTTTAAGTGTTTTGAGCTCCTTATATACCAAAACACTAAAACGCATGCAAAACACACTTTATGGAGAAAGAGAATAGCATTACCAAAAACATATATTTTGAGTGTTTTTGATCATGTTACCAATAAAAACGCTTAAATACATGCAATGAACGCCATTTTTGGGAAACGAAAGGACATTACGAGAAACGTGTATTATGAGTGTTTTTAAGATCACTATTTACCAAAAAGCTAAAAGCCACAAATAACACTCTTTATTCAGAAAAAAAATAAATAAATAAATACGATATTTTTTCCTTTCTTTTTTCATCTTCACAGGTACCTAGATGCCAAAATTTGGGCAAAATTCAGGAAATTATGAGTCAATTATCAAAAAAGTTAATTTAGGCTTTTTTTTCGTACTGTTATGTACCAAACCCTAAAGTGCATGCAAAGCCACTTATATGGGGAAATCAAACGTTTTTGCCAGAAAACTGTCTTATGAGTGTTTTTCAGCTTGTTTGGCACCATAATGGTAAATAATATGCAAGTCACTCTATATGGGAATGTAAAACAAAATTACTGAAAACGTGTCTTTTCGGTGTTTTACGCAGAAAAACGCTAAAACGGATGCAAACCAGCCAATAAGAAGAAATAAAATAACATTACCAAAAAGGTACATTTTGAGTGTTTTTGAGCTTGTTACCTACAAAAAACGCGAAAATGGATGCAAAGCACTCCCTATTGGGAAACAAAAGGATATTACAAGAAACGTGTGTAATGAGTGTCTTATTATTTTTGAGCAAAAGAACTTGTGGTTCACAAGAACCAAAACGCAAAAAAACGCAAAAACTCGTGTATATAAAGAAGTTTCTTAGATACCAAAATGCTGAAACTCATGAATAATACTCTTAATTGAGAAACAGAACAATCTTAGGAAATGAGTGTATTTTGAGTGTTTTTTTTTTCACATTCTTAGTGGTCCAACCCCAAATTACATGCGGAACTGTGGAAAAAAAAAATACTAGAAAAGTGTCTTTTTAGTGATTTTCAGCGTGTTAGGTAATAAAGCACTAAAAAGCAGGGCAATCACATTACATGGGAATATAACCAACTTTTACCAAGAACTTGCCTTTAATTTTTTTTGGGCTCCTTACATACCAAAACGCTAAAACCCTTGCAAAACACCCTTTATGGAAAAACAGAATAACATTATCAAAAACATGTATTTTGAGTGTTTTTGGGCTTGTTACCAATAAAAACGCCTAAATACATGGAAAGAACCCTATGTTTGGGAATGAAAGGACATTGCGAGGAATGTGTATTATGAGTGTTTAGAAGTTCCTTAAGTACCAAAAAGCTAAAACCCACAAATAACACTCTTTATAGAGAAAAAAAATAAAAAGGAATAAAAAAAATAGCATTTTTTTTATTGATCTTCATAGGTACCAAGATGCCAAAATTCTGGCAAAATTCAGGAAAATTACGTGAAAAAAGAATATTATGTAAAAGGTTAATTTTAGCTTTTTTTCGGACTGTTATGTACCAAACCCTAAAGTGTATGCAAAGCTACCTATATGGGGAAATTAAACGACTTTACAAAAAACATGTCTTTTGAGTGTTTTTTTCAGCATGTTAGGCACCAAAACGATAAATAACATGGAAGTCACTCTATATGGGAATCCAAAACAAAATTACTGAAAACGTGTCTTTTCTGTGTTTTACGTAGAAAAACGCTAAAACGGATGGAAACCAACCAATATGAAGAAATAGAATAACATTACGAAAAAGGTATATTTTGAGTGTTTTTGATCATGTTACCTATAAAAACGCTTAAATACATGCAAAGAACCTTATCTTTAGGAAACAAAAGGACATTACGAGAAACGAGTATTATGAGTGTTTATACGTTCCTTAAGTACCAAAAATAAATAAATAAATGAAAAAATAGCATTTTTTTTTGTTATTAATCTTCATAGGTACCGAGATGCCAAAATTCTGGCAAAATTCAGGGAATTTATGTGAAAAAAAAATTAAAAAAGTTAATTTTAGCTTTTTTTTCAGACTGTTATGTACCAAACCCTAAACTGCATGTAGAGCCACCTATATGGGGAAATTAAACGACTTTACATGAAACCTGTCTTTTGCCTGTTTTTCAGTATGTTAGGCACCAAAACAATAAATAATATGGACGTCACTCTGTATGGAAATCCAAAGCAAAATTACTGAAAACGTGTCTTTTCAGTGTTTTACGTAGAAAAACGCTAAAACGAATGCAAATCAACCAATATCATGAAATAGATTAATATTACCAAAAAAAAAGGTATTATTTTTGTTTTTGAGCGAAAATGGATGCAAATCTCTCTATATTGGGAAACAAATGGACATTACGAGAAACGTTTATAATGTTTTATAGTTTCACAAGAACCACAAGGAAAAAACAAGCAAAAACTCGTGTATATGGAGATGTTTCTTAGATAACAAAACGCTGAAATTCATGAATAACACTCTTAATTGAGAAACAGAACAACCTTACCAAATGCGTGTATTTTGAGTTTTTTTCATATTTTCTTAGTTACCAAAACCCGTTATTACATGCGAAACTAGCTTTATGTGGGAAATAAATGACATTACCAGAAAAAAAGTGTTTTTTGACTGTTTTTGAGCGTGTTAGGCAATAAAGCAAAAAAAAGCAGGGCAATGACATTACATGGGAATAAAACCAACATTTACCAAGAACTTGTCTTTAAGTGTTTTTCAGCTCCTTACATACCAAAACACTAAAATGCATGCAAAACACCCTTTATGGAGAAACAAAATAACATTACGAAAAACATTAATTTTCAGTGTTTTTGATCTGTTACGTATAAAAACGCTTAAATACATGCAAAGAAATCTATGTTTGGGAAACGAAAGGACATTACGAGAAAAGTGTATTATGAGTGTTTTTAAGTTCCATAAGTACGAAAAGAGTTAAAACCCACAAATGATACTCTTTATATAGAAAATAAATAAATAAATAAAAACTAGGATATTTGTTTTTGTTATTTATTTTCATAGGTACCGAGATGCCAAAATTCTGGCAAAATTCAGGGAAATTATGTGAAAAAAATAATATTATGAAAAAAGTTAATATTAGCTTCTTTTTTTTTTCGGACTGTTATGTACCAAACTCTAAAGTGTATGCAAAGCCACCTATATGAGGAAATTAAACGACTTTACCAGATACCTGTCTTTTCAGTGTTTTTCAGCAAGTTAGGCACCAAAACGATAAATAATATGGAAGTCACTCTATATGGGAATCCAAAACAAAATTACTGAAAACGTGTCTTTTTAGTGTTTTACTTAGAAAAACATTAAAACGGATGCAAACCAACCAATATGAAGAAATAGAATAATATTACTAAAAAGTTATATTTTGAGTGTTTTTGAGCTTGTTACCTACAGAAAACGCGAAAATAGTTGCAAAGCAATCTATATTGGGGAAAGAAAAGGACATTACGAGAAACGTGTAAAATGAGTGTTTTATAGTTTCACAAGAACCACAAGGCAAAACACGCAAAAACTCGTGTATATGGAGATGTTTCTTTTATACCAAAATGCTGAAATTCATGAATAACACTCAATTGAGAAACAGAACAACTTTACCAAATGGGTGTATTTTGAATCTTTTTAACATTCTTACTTACCAAAACACCAAATTGCATGCGAAACTAGCTTTATGTGTGAAAAAAAAAATATTACCAGAAAAGTGGTTCTCAGGTACCAAAACGCAAAAATGGAGAAAGAAAAAAAACATTACCAAAATCGTGTAATTTGAATGTTTTTCACATTGTCAGGTAGCAAAACACCATAATGCTTAATCGCTATACGAGAAAATTAAACAACAATGTAAGAAATGTGTTTTTATGTGTTTTTCCGCGTGTTAGGCACGAAAACGCTAAATAGCATGGAAAGCACCTTATATAGAAATGCAAAATAATAAGCATGTCTTTTAAGTGTTTTAAACTTTTTACGTTCCAAAACCCTAAAACGCGTGCAACAAACACGAATAATCTTACCAAACAAAAAAACCTTACCAAAAACGTGTATTTTGAGTCTTTTTGAGTCTGTTACGTACATCATCTTAAAAATGCATTTAAAGCACCCTGTATGAAGAAACGATAGGACATTACGAGAAACGTGTATTATCAGAGTTTTGAGTCTCTTAAGTACCAAACACTAAACCGCCTGAATGAAAATTAAATATATTATATATCTCTTAATAGAGAAACAGAACATCACCAAAAACGTGTTTTTGTGTTTTTTTTTTCCTTTTTATGTACCAAAACGTCAAAATACATACAAAGCAATCTTTATGGGGGAAATGGAAAGACGTTTGGAGAAACAAGTTTTATTTGTGTTTCTGAGCTTCCTAAGTAAGATTCCTAAGTACCAAAACGCTAAAAAGGATGAATAGCACCCTATATAGAGAAAAGGAACAACATTACCTAAAATCTTTATTTTGAGCGTTTTTCACATTATGTAGCAAAACATCATAATGCATGCAGATCCCTATATGAAGAAGCAAAACTATATTACAGGAAACGTGTCTTTTGAGTGTTTACTTGAGTGTTAGGAATCAAAATGCTAAAAAGCATTGAAAGCACCCTATTTGGCAATATAAAATAACATTACCAAGAAAGTATCTTTAGAGTGTTTTTCACCTTCTTACATCCGAAATCGCAGAAAAGCATGCAAAATAACCTTTACGGAGAAACAAATTAGCATTATCAAAAACTTGTATTTTGATTGTTTTTGTGCTTGTTAAGTATAAAAGTGCCAAATTACACGCAAAGCATCCTTCATGGAGAAAAGAAAGGACATTACGAGAAAAGTGTATTATGAGAGATTTTGAGCTTTTTAGGTACCCAGACTCAAAAACACATGATTAGAACTTTATATGGAAAAATAACTCAACCGAAAACTTTTACTTAAACTTTTTTTTTCATATTGTTAAGTATCAAAAGACAAAATGCATTGGAAGCCCCCGTTTTGGTGCCTAACATGCTGAAAAACACTCAAAAGACAGATTTCTGGTAAGGTCTTTAATTTCCTCATATGCAAGGCCTTGCATGTCTTTTGAGTGTTTTTTGAACGTGTTACGCAATAAAGCACTAAAAGGAAGGTCAATCACATTACATGGGAATAAAACCAAATTTTACCAAGAACTTGCCTTTAAGTGTTTTTGAGCGCCTTACATACCAAAACGCTAAAATGCATGCAAAATACATTTTATAAAGAAACAGAATAATATTACAAAATACATGTATTTTGAGTGTTTTTGATCATGATATCTATAAAAACGCTTAAATACATGCAAAGAACTTTATGTTTGGGAAACGAAAGTACATTACGAGAAACGTGTATTATGAGTGTTTTTTTTTATTTTTTTCAGTACCTAAAAGCTAAAACCCACAAATAACACTCTTTATTTAGATAAAAAAAAAATTAACAAAAAATTTTAAAAATTGGATTTTTTATTTATTTATTTTTTTTATTTGTTATTTATCTTTATAGGTACCGAGATGCCAAAATTCTGCCAAATTTCAGGGAATATTATGTGGAAAAAAGAACATTACCAAAAGAGTTATTTATAGCTTTTTTTTCGGATTGTTATGTACCAAACCCTAAAGTGCATCCAAAGCCACCTATATAGGGAAGTTAAACGACTTTACCAGAAACCTGTCTTTTCAGTGTTTTTCAGCATGTTAGGCACTAAAACGATAAATAATATGGAAGTCAGTCAATATGTGAATCAAAAAGAAAATTACTGAAAACGTGCCTTTTCAGTGTTTTACGTAGAAAAACGCTACAGCGGATGCAAACCAACCTTTATGAAGAAATAGAATAACATTACCAAAAAGATATATTTTGAGTATTTTTGAGCTTGTTACCTACAAAAAAATGCAAAAATGGATATAAAGCACTCTATATTAGGAAACAAAAGGACATTACGAGAAACGTGTATAATGAGTGTTTTATAGTTTTAAAAGAACCAAAAAAAAAGAACGCCAAAATGCACACAAATTAACCAAACAAATGGGATTTTTCCTCATGTTAGGTACAACAATCTATACAGAATATAAAAAAAACAGAACAACATTACCAAAAACGTATATTATAAGTGTTTTTGAGCTTCTTTGGTAATAAAATACTGAATCACGTGATTAGCACATTCATTTAGGCGTTTTGGTTTCTAAAAAGCTGGAAAACGCTTAAATCATACGTTTTTGGTAATGTCTCCCGATAAAGGCTATTGTGCACGCGTTTTAGCATTTTGGAATGTAAGAAGCTCAAAAACACTCAAAAGACACCATTTTGATAATGTTGTTTTGATTTTTATATAGAGTGTCTTCCATGCTCTTTAGAGTTTTGGTGCTAACGTTGAAAAGCCCCGAAATAACATTTTTTTCTGGGAATGTCGTCTCTTTACCTTATAAAGGGTGAAATGGATGATTTTTTGCGTATTGGTACGAAATAAGCTGAAAAACATTCAAAATGCACGTTTTTGGCAAATGTGTATTATAAGTTTTCTTTTTTATAGTTCAAAAGAACCAAAAGGCAAAAAAACACAAAAACTCGTGTATATGGAGAAGGTTCCTAGATACCAAAATGCTGAAACTCATGAATAACACTCTTAACTGAGAAAGAGAACAACCTTACTAAATGCGTGTATTTTGAGTGCTTTTCACATTCTCAGTTACCAAAACCCCAAATTGCATGCGAAATAACCTTTATGTGAGAAAAAAATGTCATTACCAGAAAAGGGTCTTTTAAGTGTTATTCGGCGTGATAGGCAATTTTGGTATCCAAAATGCAAAGTACTAAAAAGCAGGACAAACATATTACATTGGAATAACACTAATTTATACCAAAAACTTGCCTTTAAGTGTTTTTGAGCTGCTTAAATACCAAACCGCTAAAACGCATGCAAAACAAACTTTATGGAGAAACAGAATAACATTACCAAAAACATGTATTTTGAGTGTTTTTGATCATGTTATCTATAAAAACGCTTAAATACATGGAAAGAACATTATGTTTGGGAAACAAAAGGACATTACGAGAAACGTGTATCATGAGTGTTTTTTAAGTTCCTTAAGTACCAAAAAGCTAAAACCTAAAAATAACACTCTTTATTTAGAAAAAAAAAAAAAAATAGGAATTTTTTTTTTGTTATTCATATTCATATGCCAAACATATTTATATGCCAAAATTCTGGGAAAATTCAGGGCAATCATATAATAAAAAAATATTATCAAAAAAGTTAATTTCAGCTTTTTTTTCGGATTGTTATGTACCAAACCCTAAAGTGCATGCAAAGCCTCCTATATGAGGAAATTAAACGACTTTACCAGAAATCTGTGTTTTGAGTGTTTTTTAGCATGTTAGGCACCAAAATGATAAATAATATGGAACTCACTCTATATGGGAGTCCAAAACAAAGTTACTGAAAACGTGTCTTCTCAGTGTTTTACGTAGAAAATCGCTAAAACGGATGCAAAGCAACCAATATCAAGAATAAGAAAAATGTTACTAAAAAGATATATTTTGAGTGTTTTTCAGCTTGTTACCTACAAAAAAAAACGCGAAAATTGATGTAAAGCACCCTATATTGGGAAACAAAAGGACATTGCAAGAAAAGTGTATCATGAGTGTTTTATAGTTCAAAAGAACCACAAGGGAAAAAACGCAAAATCTCGTGTATATGGAGAGGTTTCCTAGATACAAAAATGCTAAAACTCATGTATAACACTCCTAATTGAGAAACAGAAAAACCTTAATAAATGCGTGTATTTTGAGTGCTTTTCACATTCTTAGTTACCAAAACCCCAAATTGCATGCAAAAATAGACTTGTGGGATAAAAAAAATGACTTTGCCAGAAAAGTGTCTTTTGAGTGTTTTTGAGCGTGATAGGCAATAAAGCACTAAAAAAGAGGGATATCACATTACATTGGAGGAAAACGAACTTTTACCAAGAACTTGCCTTTAAGTGTTTTTGAGCTCCTTATATACCAAAACACTAAAACACATTGAAAACACTCTTTATGGTGAAACAGAATAACTTTACCAAAAACATGTATTTTGAGTGTTTTTGATCATGTTGCCAATAAAAACGCTAAAATACATGCAAAGAACACTATTTTTGGGAAACGAAAGGAGATTACGAGAAACGTGTATTATGAGTGTTTTTAAGTTCATTAATTACCAAAAAGCTAAAAGCCACTAATAACACTCTTTATTGAGAAACAATAAATAAATAAAAAAAAATACAATATTTTTTTTCTTTCTTATTCATCTTCACAGGTACCGAGATGCCAAAATTCGGGCAAAATTCAGGAAATTATGTGAAATAAAAACATTATCCAAAAAGTTAAATTTAGCTTTTATCGGACTGCTATGTACCAAACCCGTAAAGTGCATGCAAAGCCACATATATGGGGAAATTAAATGTCTTTGCCAGAAAACGGTCTTATGAGTGTTTTTCAGCATGTTAGGAACCAACACGATAAATAACATGGAAGTCAATCTATATGGGAATCCAAAACAAAATTACTAAAAACGTGTCTTATCGGTGGTTTACATAGAAAAACGCTAAAACGGATGCAAACCAACCAATATGAAGAAATGAAATAACATTACCAAAAAGGTATATTTTGAGCATTTTTGAAATTGTTACCTACAAAAAACACGAAAATGGATGGAAAGCACTCTATATTGGGAAGCAAAAGAACATTACGAGGAACGTGTATAATGAGTGTTTTATAGTTTCACAAGAACTACAAGGCAAAAAACGCAAAAACTTGTGTATATAGAGAAGTTTCTTACATTCCAAAATGCTGAAACTCTGGAACAACACTCTTAATTGAGAAACAAAACCATCTTACTTAATGCGTGTATTTTGAGTGCTTTTCACATCCTTAGTTACCAAAACCCTAAATTACATGCGAAACCAGCTTTATGTGGGAAAAAAATGACATTACCAGAAAAATGTCTTTTGAGTGTTTTTGAGCGTGTTAGGCAATAAAGCACTAATAAGCAGGGCAATCACATTACACTGGAATAAAACCAATTTTTAACAAGAACTTGCCTTTAAGTGTATTTGAGCTCGTTATATACCAAAACGCTAAAATGCATGCAAAATACACTTTATGGTGAAACAGAATAACATTACGAAAAACATGTATTTTGAGTGTTTTTGATCATGTTACCAATAAAAACGCTTAAATACATGCAAAGAACCCCATTTTTGGGAAATGAAAGTACATGACGAGAAACGTGTATTATGAATGCTTTTAAATTCATTAAGTATGAAAAAGCTAAAAGCCACCAATTACACTCTTTATTGAGAAAAAAAAATACAATATATTTTTTTCATTCTTATTGATCTTCACAGGTAACGAGGTGCCAAAATTCGGGAAATTTTCAGGAAATTATATGAAATAAGGACATTATCAAAAAAGTTAAATTTAGCTTTTTTTTCGGACTGTTATGTACCAAACCCCTAAAGTGCATGCAAAGCCACCTATATGGAGAAATTAAACGTCTTTGCCAGAAAACTGTCTTATGAGTGTTTTTCAGCATGTTAGGAACCAACACGATAAAACCCAAGGAAGTCAATCTATATGAGAATCCAAAACAAAATTACTGAAAACGTGTCTTTTCGGTGTTTTATGTAGAAAACGCTAAAATGGATGCAAAACAACCAAAATGAAGAAATAGAATAACATTACCAAAATGGTATATTATTTGTGTTTTTGAAATTGTTACCTACAAAATACGCGAAAATGGATGGAAAGAACTCTATATTGGAAAGCAAAAATCATGTTAGGCACCAAAACGATAAATAATATGAAAGTCACTCTATATGGAAATCTAAAACAAAATTACTGGAAACGTGTGTTTTAAAAGATTTACGTAGAAAAACGCTAAAACAGATGCAAACCAACTAATATAAATAAATAGAATAACATTATCAAAAAAAGTATATTTTGTGTGTTTTTGAGCTTGTTACATAAAAAAAACGCGAAAATGGATGCAAAGCACTCTATATAAGGAAAAAAAAGGACATAACGAGAAGCGTATATAATGAGTGTTTTATAGTTTCACCAGAATCACAATTCTAAGATACCAAAATTCTGAAACTCATGAATAACAGTCTTAATCAAGAAACAGAACAACCTTACTAAATGCGTGTATTTTGAGTGTTTTTTTACATTCTTAGTTACCAAAACCCCAAATTCCATGCGAAACTAGCTTTATGTGGGAAAAATATGATATTACCAGAAAAGTGTCTTTGAGTGTTTTTGAGCGTGTTAGGCAATAAAGCACTAAAAAGCAGTGCAACCATATTACATGGGAATAAAACCAACTTTTAAGAAGAACTTGCCTTTTGGTGTATTTGACACGCATTTAGTAAGGTTGTTCTGTTTCTATATTAAGAGTGTTATTCACGAGTTTCTGCATTTTAGTATCTAGAAAACTTCTCCATATACACGAGTTTTTGCGTTTTTTGCCTTGTGGTTTTTTTGAACTATAAAACATTCATTATACACTTTTCTTGCAATGTCCCTTTGTTTCCCAATATAGAGTGCTTTGTATCAATTTTTGCGTTTTATTTTTTTGTAGGTAACAAGCTCAAAAACACTCAAAATATACATTTTTGGTAATGTTTTTCTGCTTCTTGATATGGGTTGGTTTGCATCAGTTTTAGCGTTTTTCTACGTAAAACACTGAGAAGACAGGTTTTCAGTAATTTTCTTTTGGATTCCCACATAGAGTGAGTTCTTTATTATTTATCGTTTTGGTGCCTAACATGCTGAAAAACACTCAAAAGACAGATTTCTGGTAAGGTCTTTAATTTCCTCATATGCGAGGCCTTGCATGTCTTTTGAGTGTTTTTGAACGTGTTACGCAATAAAGCACTAAAAGGAAGGTTAATCACATTACATGGGAATAAAACCAAATTTTACCAAGAACTTGCCTTTAAGTGTTTTTGAGCGCCTTACATACCAAAACGCTAAAATGCATGCAAAATACATTTTATAAAGAAACAGAATAATATTACCAAATACATGTATTTTGAGTGTTTTTGATCATGATATCTATAAAAACGCTTAAATACATGCAAAGAACTTTATGTTTGGGAAACGAAAGGACATTACGAGAAACGTGTATTACGAGTGTTTTTTTAATTTTTTTCAGTACCTAAAAGCTAAAACCCACAAATAACACTCTTTATTTAGATAAAAAAAAATAATTAACAAAAAATTTAAAAAATTGGATTTTTTATTTATTTATTTATTTTTTTTTGTTATTTATCCTTATAGGTACCGAGATGCCAAAATTCTGACAAATTTCAGGGAATTTATGTGGAAAAAAGAACATTACCAAAAGAGTTATTTATAGCTTTTTTTTTCGGATTGTTATGTACCAAACCCTAAAGTGCATCCAAAGCCACCTATACAGGGAAGTTAAACGACTTTACCAGAAACCTGTCTTTTCAGTGTTTTTCAGCATGTTAGGCACTAAAACGATAAATAATATGGAAGTCAGTCAATATGTGAATCCAAAAGAAAATTACTGAAAACGTGTCTTTTCAGTGTTTTACGTAGAAAAACGCTAAAGCGGATGCAAACCAACCTTTATGAAGAAATAGAATAACATTACCAAAAAGATATATTTTGAGTATTTTTGAGCTTGTTACCTACAAAAAAATGCAAAAATGGATATAAAGCACTCTATATTAGGAAACAAAAGGACATTACGAGAAACGTGTATAATGAGTGTTTTATAGTTTTAAAAGAACCAAAAAAAAAAGAACGCCAAAATGCACACAAATTAACCAAACAAATGGGATTTTTCTTCATGTTAGGTACAACAATCTATACAGAATATAAAAAAACAGAACAACATTACCAAAAACGTATAATATAAGTGTTTTTGAGCTTCTTTGGTAATAAAATACTGAATCACGTGATTAGCACATTCATATAGGCGTTTTGGTTTCTAAAAAGCTGGAAAACGCTTAAATCATACGTTTTTGGTAATGTCTCCCGATAAAGGCTATTGTGCACGCGTTTTAGCATTTTGGAACGTAAGAAGCTCAAAAACACTCAAAAGACACCATTTTGATAATGTTGTTTTGATTTTTATATAGAGTGTCTTCCATGCTCTTTAGAGTTTTGGTGCTAACGTTGAAAAGCCCCGAAATAACATTTTTTTCTGGGAATGTCGTCTCTTTACCTTATAAAGGGTGAAATGGATGATTTTTTGCGTATTGGTACGAAATAAGCTGAAAAACATTCAAAATACACGTTTTTGGCAAATGTGTATTATGAGTTTTTTTTTTTATAGTTCAAAAGAACCAAAAGGCAAAAAACACAAAAACTCGTGTATATGGAGAAGGTTCCTAGATACCAAAATGCTGAAACTCATGAATAACACTCTTAACTGAGAAACAGAACAACCTTACTAATTGCGTGTATTTTGAGTGCTTTTCACATTCTCAGTTACCAAAACCCCAAATTGCATGCGAAATAACCTTTATGTGAGAAAAAAATGTCATTACCAGAAAAGGGTCTTTTAAGTGTTTTTCGGCGTGATAGGCAATTTTGGTATCCAAAATGCAAAGTACTAAAAAGCAGGGCAAACATATTACATTGGAATAACACTAATTTATACCAAAAACTTGCCTTTAAGTGTTTTTGAGCTGCTTAAATACCAAACCGCTGAAACGCATGCAAAACAAACTTTATGGAGAAACAGAATAACATTACCAAAAACATGTATTTTGAGTGTTTTTGATCATGTTATCTATAAAAACGCTTAAATACATGGAAAGAACATTATGTTTGGGAAACAAAAGGACATTACGAGAAACGTGTATTATGAGTGTTTTTTAAGTTCCTTAAGTACCAAAAAGCTAAAACCCACAAATAACACTCTTTATTTAGAAAAAAAAAAAAAAAAAATAAATAAATAAAAAAATAGGAATTTTTTTTTTGTTATTCATATTCATAGGTACCGATATGCCAAAATTCTGAGAAAATTCAGGGCAATCATATAATGAAAAAATATTATCAAAAAAGTTAATTTTAGCTTTTTTTTCGGATTGTTATGTACCAAACCCTAAAGTGCATGCAAAGCCTCCTATATGAGGAAATTAAACGACTTTACCAGAAATCTGTGTTTTGAGTGTTTTTTTAGCATGTTAGGCACCAAAATGATAAATAATATGGAACTCACTCTATATGGGAGTCCAACAAAGTTACTGAAAACGTGTCTTCTCAGTGTTTTACGTAGAAAATCGCTAAAACGGATGCAAAGCAACCAATATCAAGAATAAGAAAAATGTTACTAAAAAGATATATTTTGAGTGTTTTTCAGCTTGTTACCTACAAAAAAAAAAACGCGAAAATTGTAAAGCACCCTATATTGGGAAACAAAAGGACATTGCAAGAAAAGTGTATCATGAGTGTTTCATAGTTCAAAAGAACCACAAGGGAAAAAAACGCAAAATCTCGTGTATATGGAGAGGTTTCCTAGATACAAAAATGCTAAAACTCATGTATAACACTCCTAATTGAGAAACAGAAAAACCTTAATAAATGCGTGTATTTTGAGTGCTTTTCACATTCTTAGTTACCAAAACCCCAAATTGCATGCAAAAATAGACTTGTGGGATAAAAAAAATGACTTTGCCAGAAAAGTGTCTTTTGAGTGTTTTTGAGCGTGATAGGCAATAAAGCACTAAAAAAGAGGGATATCACATTACATTGGAGGAAAACGAACTTTTACCAAGAACTTGCCTTTAAGTGTTTTTGAGCTCCTTATATACCAAAACACTAAAACGCATTGAAAACACTCTTTATGGTGAAACAGAATAACTTTACCAAAAACATGTATTTTGAGTGTTTTTGATCATGTTGCCAATGAAAACGCTAAAATACATGCAAAGAACACTATTTTTGGGAAACGAAAGGAGATTACGAGAAACGTGTATTATGAGTGTTTTTAAGTTCATTAATTACCAAAAAGGTAAAAGCCCAAAATAACATTTTTTATTGAGAAACAATAAATAAGTAAAAAAAATACAATATTTTTTTTCTTTCGAATTCATATTCACAGGTACCGAAATGCCAAATTTTGGGCAAAATTCAGGAAATTATGTGAGATAAGATCATTATCAAAAAAGTTAAATTTAGCTTTTATCGGACTGTTATGTACCAAACCCCTAAAGTGCATGCAAAGCCACCTGTATGGGGAAATTAAACGTCTTTGCCAGAAAACGGTCTTATGAGTGTTTTTCAGCATGTTAGGAACCAACACGATAAATAACATTAAAGTCAATCTATATGGGAATCCAAAACAAAATTACTAAAAACGTGTCTTTTCGGTGTTTTACGTAGAAAAACGCTAAAACGGATGCAAACCAACCAATATGAGGAAATAAAATGACTTTATCAAAAAGGTATATTTTGAGTGTTTTTGAAATTGTTACCTAAAAAAACGCGAAAATGGATGTAAAGCACTCTACATTATGAAGCAAAAGGACATTACGAGAAACGTGTATAATGAGTGTTTTATAGTTTCACAAGAACTACAAGGCAAAAAACGCAAAAACTCTTGTATATAGAGAAGTTTCTTACATTCCAAAATGCTGAAAATCTGGAACAACACTCTTAATTGAGAAACGGAACAATATTACTAAATGCGTGTATTTTGAGTGCTTTTCACATTCTTAGTTACCAAAACCCCAAATTGCATGCGAAACCAGCTTTATGTGTGAAAAAAATGACATTACCAGAAAAATGTCTTTTGAGTGTTTTTGAGCGTGTTAGGCAATAAAGCACTAAAAAGCAGGGCAATCACATTACATTGGAATAAAACCAATTTTTAAGAAGAACTTGCCTTTAAGTGTATTTGAGCTCCTTATATACCAAAACACTAAAATGCATGGAAAATACACTTTATGGTGAAACAGAATAAAATTACCAAAAACATGTATTTTGAGTGTTTTTGATCATGTTACCAATAAAAACGCTTAAATACATGCAAAAAACGCTATTTTTGGGAAATGAAACGACATTACGAGAAACGTGTATTATGAGTGTTTTTAAGTTTATTAAGTACGAAAAAGGTAATAGCCACAAATTACACTCTTTATTGAGAAAAAAATAAATAAATAAAAAAAAATACGATATTTTTTTTTCATTCTTATTCATCTTCACAGGTAACGAGGTGCCAAAATTCGGGCAAAGTTCAGGAAATTATATGAAATAAGAAACATTATCAAAAAAGTGAAATTTAGGTTTTTTTTTCAGACTCTTATGTACCAAACCCTTAAAGTGCATGCAAAGCCACCTATATGGGGAAATTAAACGTCTTTGCCAAAAAACTGTCTTATGAGTGTTTTTCAGCATGTTAGGAACCAACACGATAAAACCCAAGAAAGTCAATCTATATGGGAATCCAAAACAAAATTACTGAAAACGTGTCTTTTCGGTGTTTTACGTAGAAAACGCTAAAACGGATGCAAACCAACCAAAATGAAGAAATAGAATAACATTACCAAAAAGGTATAGTTTGAGTTTTTGAAATTGTTACCTACAAAAAACGCGAAAATGCATGGAAAGCACTCTATATTGGGAAGCAAATGGACATTACGAGAAACGAGTATAATGAGTGTTTTATAGTTTCATAAGAACCACAAGGCAAAAACCGCAAAAACTCGTGTATATAAAGAAGTTTCTTACATTCCAAAATGCTGAAACTCATGAATTAGACTTTTAATTGAGAAACAGAAGTATCTTACCAAATGTGAGTATTTTTAGTGTTTTTCACATTCTTAGTTACGAAAATCCGAAATTACAAGCGAAACTAGTTTTATGTGGGAAAAAATGACATTACCAGAAAAGTGTCTTTTGAGTGTTTTAGAGCGTGATATGCAACAAAGCACTAAAAAGCAGAACAATCACATTACATGGGAATAAAACCAACTTTTACCAAAAACATGCCTTTAAGTGTTTTTAACTCCTTACATAACAAAACGATAAAACGCATGCAAAACACCCTTTATGGAGAAACAAAATAACATTACTAAAAACATGAATTTAAGTGTTTTTGATGATGTTACCTATAAAAACGCTTAAATACATGTAAAAAACCCTATGTTTGTGAAATGAATGGATATTACGAAAATTATGTATTATGAGAGTTTTTAGGTTCCTTAAGTACCAAAAAGCTAATACACTCAAATAACACTCTTTATAGAGAGAGAAAAAAAAAAAAAATATATATATATATATATATATATATATATATATATATATATATATATATATATATATATATATATATATATATATATATATATATATATATATATATATATATATATATATATATATATATATATATATATATAAATATTTAAATTTCTTTTTTTTTTATTCATCTTCATAGGTACCGAGATGCCAGAATTCTGGCAAAATTCAGGGAAATTTCGTAAAGAAAAAAAATCAACAAAAAAATAATAATTTTAGCTTTTTTCCGCAGTTATGTAACAAACCCTGAAGTGCATGCAAAGCCACCTCTATGGGAAAATTACACGACTTTACCATAAACATGTACCAGAAGTATTTTCAACAGGGTTACTGAAAACGAGTCTTTTCCGAGATTTACAAAGAAAAACGCTAAAACGGATGCAAACCAACCAATATGAAGAAGTAGAATAACATTACCAAAAATATATGTTTTGAGTGTTTTTAAGCGTGTTACCTACAAAAAATGCAAAAATGGATGGAAAGCACTCTATATTAGGAAACAAAAGAACATTACGAGAAATGAGAAAAAAATTAGTGTTTAATAATTTCACAAGAACCACAAGGCAATAAACGCAAAAACTCGTGTATATAGAGAAGTTTCTTACATACCAAAATGATGAAATGCATGAATAACACTTTTAATCGAGAAACAGAACTACCTTACCAAATTGTGTATTTTGAGTATTTTTCACATTCTTAGTTACGAAATTGCCAAATTACATGCGAAACTACCTTTATGTGGGGAAAAAAAAAATGACATTACCAGAAAAATGTCTTTTGAGTGTTTTTGAGCGTGATATACAACAAAGCACTAAAAAGCAAAACAATCACATCACTTGAGAATAAAACCAACTTTTACGAAGAACTTACCTTTAAGTGTTTTTTAACTCCTTACATACCAAAACGCTAAAACGCATGTAAAACACCCTTTATGGACAAACAGAATAACATTACCAAAAATATGTATTTTGAGTGTTTTTGATCATGTTACCTATAAAAACGCTTAAATACATGTAAAGAACCCTATGTTTGTATAAGAAAAGGACATTACGAAAATCGTTTATTATGAATGTTTTTAAGTTCCTTAAGTACCAAAAAGCTAAAAGTCACAAATAACACTTTATAGAGAGAGAAAAAAAATTTGTTATTCACCTTCATAGGTACCGAGATACCAAAATTCTGGAAAAATTCAGGGAAATTTTCTAAAAAAAATCATTATAAAAAAATAATTTTAGCTTTATGCTTTAGCTTTATGTACCAAACCCTGAAGTGCATGCAAAGCCACCTATATGAAGAAATTACTCGACTTTACCAGAAACCTGTCTTATGAGTGTTTTTTTTCAGCAATTTCAACAATATTACTGAAAACGTGTCTTTTCAGTGATTTACGTAGAAAACGCTAAAACGGATGTAAACCAACCAATATGAAGAAATAGAATAACATTACCAAAAAGATATATTTTGATGTGTTTTTGAGCTTGTTACCTACAAAAAATGTAAAAATGGATGGAAAGCACTTTATATTGGCAAAGAAAAGGACATTACGAGAAACGTGTATGAGTGTTTTATATCTTGAGAAGAACCACAAGGTAAAAAACTCAAAACTCGTGTACATAAAGAAGTTTCTGACATACCAAAAAGTTGAAACTCATGAATTTAAATTTGAAACGGAAATACTTTAGCAAATGTGTGTATTAGGAAAGTTTCTTACATATCAAAATGCTGAAAATCATAACACTTTTAATTAAGAAATAGAAAAACCTTATTAATGCCTGTGTTTTGATTTTTTTTTTCACATTCTTAGTTACCAAAACCCCAAATTCCATGCAAAACTAGCTTTATGTGGGAAAACAAATGATATTACCAGAAAAGTGTCTTTTGAGTGTTTTTGAGCGTGTTAGGCAATAAAGCACTAAAAAGCAGGGCAATCACATTACATGGGAATAAAAACAACTTTTACCAAGAACTTGCCTTTAAGTGTTTTTGAGCTCATTACATACCAATACGCTAAAACTCATGCAAAACACCTTTTATGGAGAAACAAAATAAGATTACCAAAAACATATATTTTGAGTGTTTTTGATCATGTTATCTATAAAAACGCTCAAATACATGCAAAGAACCTTATGTTTGCGAAACGAAAGGACACTACGAGAAATGTGTATTATAAGTGTTTTTAAGTTCCTTAAGTACCAAAAAGCTAAAACCCACAAATAAGACTCTTTATTTAGAAAAAAAAAGTAAGAAAATGAAAAAAATAGGATTTTTTTTTTTTGTTATTCATCTTCCTATGTACCGAGATGCCAAAATTCAGGAAAAATTCAGGACTATTATATGATAAAAGAAAATTATCAAAAAAGTTAATTTTAGCTTTTTTTTCGGACTGTTATGTACCAAACCCTAAATTGCATGCAAAGCGTCCTATATGAGGAAATTAAACGATCTTAAAAGAAATCTGTGTTTTGAGTGTTTTTTTCAGAATGTTAGGCACCAAAACGATAAATAAATAAGGAACTCACTCTATATAGGAATTCAAAACAAAATTACTGAAAACGTGTCTTCTCAGTGTTTTACGTAGAAAAACGGTAAAACGGATGCAAACCAACCAATATAAAAAAAAATAGAAAAACATTACCAAAAAGGCATATTTTGAGTTTTTCTGAGCTTGTTACCTACAAATAACATGAAAATTGATGCAAAGCACTCTATATTAGGAAATAAAAGGACATTGCAAGAAAAGTGTATAATGAGTGTTTTATAGTTCAAAAGAACCAAAAGGCAAAAAACGCAAAAAACATGTGGATATGGAGAAGTTTCCTAGATACCAAAATGCTGAAACTCATGAATAACATTCCTAATTGAGAAACAGAACAACCTTACTAAATGCGTGTCTTTTGAGAGCTTTTCACATTCTTAGTTACCAAAACCCCAAATTGCATGCGAAACCAGCTTTATGTGAGAAAAAATGACATTATAAGAATAATGTCTTTTGAGTGTTTTTGAGCCTGATAGGCAATAAAGCACTAAAAAGCAGGGCAATCACATTACCTTTGAATAAAACCAATTTTTATCAAGATCATGCCTTTAAGTGTTTTTGAGCTCCTTATATACTAAACCGCTAAAACGCATGTAAAACAAACTTTATGGAGAAACAGAATAAAATTACCAAAAACATGTATTATGAGTGTTTTTGATCGTGTTATCTATAAAAACGCTTAAATACATGCAAAGAACCTTATGTTTGGGAAAGAAAAGGACATTACGAGAAACGTATATTATGAGTGTTTTTAAATTTGTTAAGTACCAAAAACCTAAAATCCACTCTTTATTTAGAAAAATAAATAAATAAAAAAATAAAAAAATAGGAATTCTTTTTTTATTCATCTTCATAGGTACCGAAATGCCAAAATTCTGGGAAAATTCAAGGCAATTATATAGGAGAATATTATCAAAAAAGTTGATTTTAGCTTTTTTTTTGGTCTGTTATGTACCAAACCCTAAACTGCCTCTTATATAAGGAAATTAAACGACCTTACCAGAAATCTGTCTTTTGAGTGTTTTTCAGCATGTTAGGCACCAAAATGATAAATAATAAGGAACTCACTTTATATGGGAATGCAAAACGAAATTACTGAAAACGTGTCTTCCCAGTGTTTTACGTAGAAAAACGCTAAAATAAATGCAAACCAACCAATATCAAGAAATAGAAAAAAACATTACCAAAAAGGTATATTTTGATTGTTTTTGAGCTTGTTACCTACAAAAAAAAAAACGCTAAAATTGATACAATGCACTCTATATTGGTAAACAAATGGACATTGCAAGAAAAGTGTACAATGAGTGTATTATAGTTCAAAAGAACAACAAGGCAAAAAACGCAAAAACTCGTGTATATGGAGAAGTTTCTTAGATACCAAAATGCTGAAACTCATGAATAACACATGAGAAACAGAACAACCTTACCAAATTCGTGTATTTTGAGTGTTTTTTCATATTCTTAGTTACCAAAAACGCAAATTTTATTTCGAAACCAGATTTATGTGTCAAAACATGACATTTCCAGAAAAATGTCTTTTGAGTGTTTTTGAGCGTGATAGGCAATAAAGCACTAAAAAGTAGGGCAATCACTTTTCATTGGAATAAAACCAATTTTTTACCAAGAACTTGCCTTTAAATGTTTTTGAGCTCCTTATATACCAAACCGCTAAAATGTATGCAAAACAAACTTTATGGAGAAACAGAATAACATTACCAAAAACATGTAATTTGGGTGTTTTTTATCATGTTATCTATAAAAACGCTTAAATACATGCAAAGAACATTACGTTTGGGAAACAAAAGGACATTACGAGAAACGTGTATTATGAGTGTTTTTTTTAAGTTCCTTAATTACCAAAAAGCTAAAACCCACAAATAACACTCTTTATTTAGAAAAAAAAATAGGATTTTTTTTTTCATCTTCATAGGTACCGAGATGCCAAAATTTAGGTGTTTTGAGCATATTAGGCAGCAAAACGCTTAAAAAGCAAGGAAAACACCCTATATGGGAAAACGAGATAACCTTAACAAAATCGAGTGTTTTTGAGCTTCTTACGTAACAAAACGATAAAAGATGTCCGAAACAATATTAGCAAAAACGTATGTTCTGAAATTTTTTTAGCTTGTTAGGTAACAAAACGCCAAAATGTATGCAAATTACCCTATATAGGTAAGTGAAACGATATTAACATAAAGGTGTATTATGTCTTTTTCAGCTTCATAGATACCAAAGTCTAAAACACGTAAATAATACTATATTTGCAGAAACAAAACAACATTACCAAAAGCGTACTTTATGAGTTTTTTCTCCATGATAGATACCAAAACGCCTAAAAGCATAGTGAACACCATACATAAAGAAACAGACCAACATTACGAAAAACTTGTATGCTGAGTGTTTTTGAGCTTGTTAGATACAAAAACACCAAAGTGAATGCAAGACAACCTGTATAGGAAAAGCAATCAATATTAACAAAAACTTGTCTTTTGAGTGTTTTTCAGTTTCTTACGTACTAAAACTCTAAAACGCATGAAAAACACCCTTTATGGAGAAAGAGGACATTACTATAAACGTGTTTTTTGAGAGTTTTCCCGATCATTAGCTACCAAAACGCCAAAATGCAGACAGCACACTATTTGATGTAAAGAAATTATATTACCGGAAACGTGTCATTTGAGTGTTTTGAGCATAATAGAAACCAACCCCAACAAAAAAAATATATACATATATAATATCGAAAACGTGTCTTTTGAATGTTTTTGAGTTTCTTACGTACCAAATTTCTAAAAAGCGTGCAAAACATCCTTTATGGTGAAATAGAACATTACCAAAAATGTGTGTTTTGAGTCTTTTTGAGCTTGTTGGGTACGAAAACGCCAAAATGCACACAAATTAACGGACATTGACAAACTAAAAGTTATTAAGAAAAAATATTATTATGAGTGTTTTTTAACTTCTTATGTACGAAAACACTAAAACACGTGAATATCACTCTATATGGAGAAAAAAGCATTAACCAAAAAAATGGGTGTTTTCCTCATGTTAGGTACGACAATCTACACAGAATACCATATATGAAAAACAGAAAAACATTACCAAAAACGTATACTATAAGTGTTTTTGAGCTTCTTAGGTAATAAAATACTGAAACACGTGATTAGTACATATATTAAGGCGTTTTGGTTTCTAAAAAGCTGGAAAACGCTTAAATCATACGTTTTTGGTAATGTCTCCCGATAAAGGCTATTTATCGTTTTAGCATTTTGGAACGTAAGAAGCTCAAAAACACTCAAAAGACACCATTTTGATAATGTTGTTTTGATTTCTATATAGAGTGCCTTCCATGCTCTTTAGAGTTTTGGTGCTAACGTTGAAAAGCACCGAAATAAAATGAAATGGATGAATTTTTGCGTGTTGGTACGTAATAAGCTTAAAAACATTCAAAATACACGTTTTTGGCAATAATATTTTGTTTCTCCATGAAGTTTCTTTTCCCTGCATTTTAGTGTTTTGGTACGTAAACAGCTGAAAACATTCAAAAGACACGTTTTGTTTCTCCCGTATAGCTTACTTTGCATGCACTTTGGCGTTTTCGAAAACACTATTAATACATGTTTTTGTACCCTATATGAGGAAAGGAAACGCGATTTCCAGAAAAGTGCCTTTGGAATGTTTATTGGCGTGCTAGGCACCAAAACGCTAAAAAGCATGGAAAGCACCCTATAAAGGAAAACAAAACAACTTTACCATAAACGTGTGTTTTCATTATTTTTTACTTTCTTACGTACCGAAACGCTAAATCGCATGAAAAAGAAAAAAACGGAGAAATAATATCAAAAACAAATATTTCGAGTGTTTCTGAGTTAGTTAAGTAGAAAAACGCCAAAATGCATATATAATATCTTAAATGGGAAAATGAAAAGACGTTATTAAAATGTGTACTATTGGTGTTTTTTTTTTTTTTACTTATTAGATACGAAGTCGCTAAAATGCATGAATAACACTCTATATGAAATAACATTACCAAAAACGTAAATTTTCAGTGTTTTCACATTGTTATGAATCAAAACGCCATAATGCATGTAAAGCCCCCTATTTGGGGAAAGGAAACGAGATTTCAGAAACGTATCTAAAATGTGTTCTTCAGCGTGTTAGGCACAAAAATGCTAAAAAGCATACAAATCACCTGATATGGGAATACAAAACAACATTAAGAAAACGTTTCTTTTGAGTGTCCTACGTACCAAAACGATAAAAAAAAAACATAGAAAACATCCTTTATGGAGAAACAGAATAACATTACCAAAAACAAGTATTTTGAGTGTTTTGTAAGATTGTTACGTAAAAAACGCCTAAATGAATCGAAAATACCCTATATGGGAAAAATGAAGTCATTACGAGAAACGTGTATTATGAGTGTTTTTGACCTTCTTAGTATCAAAAGGGTAAAACGCATGAATAACACCCTATATGGAGAAATAGATATATGAAATGACATTAAAAACGCATGAAAATACCCTATATAGAGAAACAGAATACATTTACCAAAAACGTGTATTTTGAGTGTCTTTTGAGCGTATTATGTACAAAATCGCCTATCATCAAACAAAACACCCTGCATATGGAAATGAAAGGACATTACGAGAAACGTTTATGTTATTTTTTTTTATTACTTTCTTAAGTACCAAATCAGTAAAAAGCTTCAATAGTGCTCTGAAGAAAAACAACAACCTTACCAAAAACGTGTATTTTTTTACATTGATAATTACCAAAACACCAACATGCATGTAAAGCAACCTATATGAAGAAACGAAACGAAATCACTAGAAACTTGTCTTTTGTTATTTTTTTCTGCGTGTTAGGCACCAAATCAGTAAGAAGCAACGAAATCACCCTATAGGAGAATACAAAACAACATTACTAAAACGTGTCTTTGGAGTGTTTTTTTTTAGGTTCTTACGAACTAAAATGTCAAAATGCATGCAAACACCCTGTTAGGTACCAAAGCACCAAAAAGACCCTATATGAGGAAATGAAAGGACATAACAAAAAACGTGTATTATGAATTTTTTTTTTCTAGCTTCTTAGTACCAAAACACTAAAATAAATTAGTAGCACACTGTATGGAGAAAGAGAAACAAATTACCAAAATCGTGTAATTTGAATGTTTTTCACATTGTCAGGTAGCAAAACACCATAATGCTTGCTCGCTATACGAGAAAATTTAACAATAATGTAAGAAATGTGTTTTTATGTGTTTTTCACATAAATGCTATATAGCATAGAAAGCACCTTATATAGAAATGCAAAATAATAAGCATGTCTTTTAAGTGTTTTAAACTTTTTACGTACCAAAACGCTAAAACACGTGCAACAAACACGAATAACCTTACCAAATAGAAAAACCTTATCAAAAACGTGTATTTTGAGTCTTTTTGAGTCTGTTACGTACATCATATTAAAAATGCATGTAAAGCACCCTGTATGGGGAAACGATAGAACATTACGAGAAACGTGCATTGTCAGTGTTTTGAGTCTCTTAGGTACCAAACACTAAACCGCTTGAATGAAAATTGAATATATCCTATATTTCTTAATAGAGAAACAGAACATCACCAAAAACGTGTTTTTATTATTATTTTTTTTTTTTTTACCTTGTTATGTACCAAAACGTCAAAATACATACGAAGCATCCTATATGGGGAAATAGAAAGACATTAGGAGAAAAAAGTTTTATTAGTGTTTTTGAGCTTCCTAAGTACCAAAACGCTAAAACGCATGAATAGCACCCTATATAGAGAAAAAGAACAACATTACCTGAAACCTTTATTTTGAGCGTTTCTCATATTATGTAGCAAAACATCATAATGCATGCAGATCTCTATATGAAGAAGCAAAACTATATTACAGGAAACTTGAGTGTTAGGAATCAAAATGCTAAAAAGCATTGAAAGCACCCTATTTGGCAATATAAAATAACATTACCAAGAAAGTATCTTTAGAGTGTTTTTGACCTTCTTACGTGCGAAATCGCTGAAACGCATGCAAAACAACCTTTATGGAGAAACAGAATAACATTACCAAAAACTTGTATTTTGATTGTTTTTGTGCTTGTTAAGTACAAAAATGCCAAATTACACGCAAAGCATCCCACATGGAGAAAACAAAGGACATTACGAGAAAAGTGTATTATGAGAGATTTTGAGCTTTTTAGGTACCAAGACTCAAAAATACATGATTACCACTTTATATGGAAAAACAACTCTACCAAAAACTTTTACTTAAACTCTTTTTCATATTGTTAAGTACCAAAAGACAAAATGCATTAGAAGCCCCCTTTATCGGGAAACGAAACGACATTATCATCAACGTGCCTTTTGAGTGTTTTTCAACGTGTTAGACACCAGAACGCTAAAAAACATGGAAAGCACTCTATAAAGGAATACAAAACAACATTACTAAAAACGTGTTTTATAGGTTCTTATGTACAGAAACGCTAAAACCCATGCAAAACACCCTTTCTGGAGAAGCGAAATAAATATTTCGTTGATAAATTACATTCAGGAAAGTTAGGGAACATCCCTTACAGAAGAAAAAGATCGCAGAAGAATGATCCTAAATGGATGACTGAGGTTAAAACACTACATTGGGCGAAGGAGAAGTATATATGAGATTAAAGACAGGGGAAGTGGTTTTAAGGCCATAATATAATGAATTAGAGATTAGTAAAATTGTGAGCGAGTATTTTTTAATTGTCTTTGCCCATTAAAACATGCAGAATTTGCCGAATAGTGAGAAGATATTTAGAGTAGAAGAGGATGAGAAGCTGACAGATATTACCATAACTAAAAGAGATAGTGGAACAGGAGATAGATAAGTTGAAAAGTTCAAGTCACCAGGACCAGATGAAATATATTCCACAGTATTTAAGGAAAGGAAAAAGGTTATAAGTAATCTGTTAGTTTCTGTCCTTAGGAAATCACTTTAGTCATGTGAGGTATCGGTAATTCGGAGGCAGGCGAATATAGTACCTACCTTTAAGAAAGGAGATAAAACTTTAACGTCTAACCTGTCAGCTTAACTTCTGTTGAATGTAAAATAATGGAGTCAATAATAGCAGATTCTTCTTGCAGATTTACTTATTTCTTATGTTCTTATGTTCTTATTACCAAAAGCGTGTATTTTCAGTGTTTTTCAGCTATTACTTGAAAAAAAATGCCAAAATGCATGCAATGCACCCAATATGAAGAAAAAGAGCGACATTACGAGAAACGTGCATTATGAGTGTTTTTGAGATTCTTAGGTACCAAAACGCTGAAACTCATGAATAACACTCTTAATTGAGATACAGAACAACCTTACCAAATGTGTGTATTTTGAGTGTTTTTCACATCCTTAGTTACCAAAACCCCAAATTGCATGCGAAACTAGCTTTATGTGAAAAAAAAGACTTTACCAGAAGAGTGTCTTTTGAGTGTTTTTGAGCGTGTTAGGCAATAAAGCACTATAAAGCAGGCAATCACATTACATGGAAATAAAACCAAATTTTACCAAGAACTTGCCTTTAAGTGTTTTTCAGCTCCTTACATATTGAAACGCTAAAACGCATGCAAAACACCCTTTATGGAGAAACAGAAAAACATTACAAAAAACATGTATTTTGAGTGTTTTTGATCATGTTACATACATGCAAAGAACCCTGTATTTGGGAAACGAAAGGACATTATGAGAAACGTGCATTATGAGTGTTTTTAAGTTCCTTAAGTACCAAAAAGCTAAAACCCACAAATAACACTCTTTATAGAGAAAAAAATAAATAAATAAAAAAATAGCAATTTTTTTTTTTTTTTGTTATTCATCTTCATAGGTGTCAAGATGCCAAAATTCTGGCAAAATTCAGGGAAATTATGTGGAAAAAAGAACATTATCAAAAAAGTTAATTCTAGATTTTTTTCGGACTGTTATGTACCAAACCCTAAAGTGCCTGCAAAACCACCTACTTTCCAAGAAGCGTGTATTGTGAGTGTTTTTGAGATTCCTCGGTACCAACACATGAGAACACATAAATAGCACTCAATGTGGAAAAAAAAAAAAAAACAGAAAACTACCAAAAATGTGTATTTTAGTGTATTTCACATTTATAGATAACAAAACGCAAAAATGCATGCCGATCACCCTATATGTAAAAAAGAAATAACATTTACATAAAGGTGTGTTTTGAGTATTTATTATCGTTTTAGGAAGAGAAACGTACAAAAACGTCAAAATGGATGCAAACTACTTAATAAGGGATACGAAAAGACACAACGAGAAACGTTTATTATGAATGTTTTTGAACTTCTTAATTATGAAAACGCTTAAAACGCATGAATAGTACTCTATATCAAGAAAAAGAGAGAAAAAAAAAACGTGTAATTTGAGTGTATTTCACATTCTTAGATGCCATATCGTGAAAATACATATAATTTACCCTATATGGCGAAACAAAAAGTGATTAAGAAAATCGCACATTATGAATGTTTTTGAGTTTCTTAGGTACAAAAACGCTAAAACACATGAATCTATTTTCGCACAAAAAAACATGGAAAAAAACCCTATAAAGGAAAACGAAACAATATTACCAAAATCGTGTCTTTTTTTGGATTTACTTACGTAATAAAACGCTAAAACCCATGCAAAAAAATAAAATAAAATAAAATAAAATAAAATATAAATGAATAAATAAATAAATAGATAAAGTAAATAAATGAATAAAAATAAATACTGAGAAACAGTATACCTTTACCAAAAACCGAGTATTTTAAGAGTTTTTGAGTTTGTTACATAGAAAAAAAAAAAGCTACATTACCAAAAACATATCTTTGAAGTGTTTAGGAGCTTCTTACGTCCAAAAAAGTGCTAAAAGGCATGCAAAACTTTCTTATTGAGAAAAAGAATAACATCACCGAAAAATGAATTGAAACTTCATTTTCAGAAACATGTCTTTTGAATGTCTTTTGGAGCAGGTTCGGCACAAAAGCACAAAAAGGATGAAAAACACTCTATAGCTATATATATATATATTACCTAGACACGTTGTCCTTTTTAGCTGCTTACGTACCAAAACGCTTAAACGCATTCAAAACACTGTTTAAAATACAAAACAAAATAACTTTACCAAAAACGTGTATTTTTAGTGTTTATGAGCTTGTTACGTAAAAAAAAAAAACACCAAAATATAAAGTACACCACATCGGAAAAGAAAAAAACATTACGCGAGACGTGTATTTTGATTTTTTTTTTTTTTCTTTAGCGAACAAAACGCTTAAACGCATAAATAGCTCTCTATTTGGAGAAAGAGAACATTACAAATATTGTGTATTTTGAGTGTTTTTCACAGAAAACAAAACGCCAAAATACATGTAAATCGCCCTCTATGGTGAAATAAAACGACATTACAGGAAACATATCTTAACAGTGTTAGACAACAAAACGCTAAAAATCATAGAAAGGACTCGATATCGAAAAAACAAAACGCGAAAACGCGTTTGAATAAAACTCTATATAGACAAACAGAACAACATTGTCAAAAACTTGTATTTTGAGTGTTTTTTTACATTGTTAGGTACCAAACGGTAAAATGGAAGCGAATCACCCTATATAGGAGAACAATGTGAAATTACCAGAAGCGTGTCTTTTAAGTTTTTTTTTTTTTGAGCGTTTTAGGCACCAAAACGCTAAAATGCATGAAGAACACCCTATTTTCAATAAAAAAAAACCAGCTTGGTTTACCAAGCGTTTCTCATATTATGTAGCAAAACATCATAATGCATGCAGATCTCTATATGAAGAAGCAAAACTATATTACAGGAAACTTGAGTGTTAGGAATCAAAATGCTAAAAAGCATTGAAAGCACCCTATTTGGCAATATAAAATAACATTACCAAGAAAGTATCTTTAGAGTGTTTTTGACCTTCTTACGTGCGAAATCGCTGAAACGCATGCAAAACAACCTTTATGGAGAAACAGAATAACATTACCAAAAACTTGTATTTTGATTGTTTTTGTGCTTGTTAAGTACAAAAATGCCAAATTACACGCAAAGCATCCCACATGGAGAAAACAAAGGACATTACGAGAAAAGTGTATTATGAGAGATTTTGAGCTTTTTAGGTACCAAGACTCAAAAATACATGATTACCACTTTATATGGAAAAACAACTCTACCAAAAACTTTTACTTAAACTCTTTTTCATATTGTTAAGTACCAAAAGACAAAATGCATTAGAAGCCCCCTTTATCGGGAAACGAAACGACATTATCATCAACGTGCCTTTTGAGTGTTTTTCAACGTGTTAGACACCAGAACGCTAAAAAACATGGAAAGCACTCTATAAAGGAATACAAAACAACATTACTAAAAACGTGTTTTATAGGTTCTTATGTACAGAAACGCTAAAACCCATGCAAAACACCCTTTCTGGAGAAGCGAAATAAATATTTCGTTGATAAATTACATTCAGGAAAGTTAGGGAACATCCCTTACAGAAGAAAAAGATCGCAGAAGAATGATCCTAAATGGATGACTGAGGTTAAAACACTACATAGGGCGAAGGAGAAGTATATATGAGATTAAAGACAGGGGAAGTGGTTTTAAGGCCATAATATAATGAATTAGAAAAGTCAGGAGTTTAACAAGGAAAGCTAAAAACAGTTATGAATTAAAGGTAGCCAGCCAAGCGAAGATGGACCTTAAGGGATTTTATCAGGCATATAAGACGAAGAATAGAGAAACAATAGTTCCTTAAAGACAGCAGAATGGGACCTGATTAGTTGTTGAGAGGAGATTAGTAAAATTGTGAGCGAGTATTTTTTAATTGTCTTTGCCCAGGAAAACATGCAGGATTTGCCGAATAGTGAGAAGATATTTAGAATAGAAGAGGATGAGAAGCTGACAGATATTACCATAACTAAAAGAGATAGTGGAACAGGAGATAGATAAGTTGAAAAGTTCAAGTCACCAGGACCAGATGAAATATATTCCACAGTATTTAAGGAAAGGAAAAAGGTTATAAGTAATCTGTTAGTTTCTGTCCTTAGGAAATCACTTTAGTCATGTGAGGTATCGGTAATTCGGAGGCAGGCGAATATAGTACCTACCTTTAAGAAAGGAGATAAAACTTTAACGTCTAATCTGTCAGCTTAACTTCTGTTGAATGTAAAATAATGGAGTCAATAATGGCAGATTCTTCTTGCAGATTTACTTATTTCTTATGTTCTTATGTTCTTATTACCAAAAGCGTGTATTTTCAGTGTTTTTCAGCTATTACGTGAAAAAAAATGCCAAAATGCATGCAAAGCACCCAATATGAAGAAAAAGAGCGACATTACGAGAAACGTGCATTATGATTGTTTTTAAGATTCTTAGGTACCAAAACGCTGAAACTCATGAATAACACTCTTAATTGAGATAGAGAGCTTATCAAATGTGTGTATTTTGAGTGTTTTTCACATTCTTAGTTACCAAAACCGCAAGTTGCATGCGAAAATAGCTTTATGTGGAAAAAAAAATGACATTACCAGAAGAGTGTCTTTTGAGTGTTTTTGAGCGTGTTAGGCAATAAAGCACTATAAAGCAGGCAATCACATTACATGGAAATAAAACCAAATTTTACCAAGAACTTGCTTTTAAGTGTTTTTAGCTCCTTACATATTGAAACGCTAAAACACATGCAAAACACCCTTTATGGAGAAACAGAAAAACATTACAAAAACCATGTATTTTGAGTGTTTTTGATCAAGTTACCTATAAAAACGCTTAAATACATGCAAAGAACCCTATATTTCGGAAACGAAAGGTCATTATGAGAAACGTGTATTATGACTGTTTTTAAGTTCCTTAAGTACCAAAAAGCTAAAACCCACAAATAACACTCTTTATAGAGAAAAAAATAAATAAATAAAAAATAGCATTTTTTTTTTTTTGTTATTCATCTTCATAGGTACCAAGATGCCAAAATTCTGGCAAAATTCAGGGAAATTATGTGGAAAAAAGAACATTATAAAAAAAGTTAATTCTAGATTATTTTTCGGACTGTTATGTACCAAACCCTAAAGTGCATGGAAACCCACCTATATATGGAAATTAAACGACTTTACAAGAAACCTGTGTTTTGAGTGTTTTTAGCATGTTAGGCACCAAAACGATAAATACCATTGAAGTAACTCAATATGGGAATCCAAAACAAAATTACTGAAAACATGCCTTCTCAGTGTTTTACGTAGAAAAACGCTAAAACGGATGCAAACCAACCAATACGAAGAAATAGAAAAAACATCCCCAAAAACGTATATTTTGAGTGTTTTTGAACTTGTTACCTACAAAAAAACGCGAAAATGCATGCAAAGCACTCTATATTTGGAAACAAAAGGACATTACGAGAAATGTGTATAATGAGTGTTTTATACTTTCACAAGATCCACAAGGCAAAAAACACAAAAACTCGTATACATGTAGAAGTTTCTTAGATACCAAAATGCTGAAACTCATGAATAAAACTCTTAATAGAAAAACAGAACAAGCTTACTAAATGCGTGTATTTTGAGTGTTATTTCACATTCTTAGTTAAAAAAAAAAAAAACGAAATTCCATGCGAATAAAGCTTTATGTGGGAAAAAAATGACATTACCAGATAAGTGTCTTTTGAGTGTTTTTGAGTGTTAGGCAATAAAGCACTAAAAAGTAGGGCAATCACATCACATGGAATAAAACCAACGTTTACGAAGAACTTGCCTTTAAGTGTTTTTCAGCTCCTTATATGCGCTAAAACGAATGCAAAACACACTTTATATAGAAAGAAAATAACATAACCAACAACAGGTATTTTAAGTGTTTTTTAATCATGTTATCTATAAAAAACGCTTAAATACATGCAAAGAACCTTATGTTTGGGAAAGGAAAGGATATTAGAGAAACGTGTATTATGAGTGTTTTCCAGTTCCTTAAGAACCAAAAAGCTAAAATCCACAAGTAACACTCTTTATTCAGAAAAAAATAAATAAATAAATAGAAAAACAGGAATTTTTTTATTTTTTTTTATTCATCTTCATAGGTACCGAGATGCCAAAATTCTGGCAAAATTCAGGGCAATTATGTGATAAAAGATCATTATCAAAAAAGTTAATTTTGTCTTTTTTACGGACTGTTATTTACCAAACCCTAAAGTGTATGCAAAGCCACCTATATGAGGAAATTAAACGACTTTACCAGAAACCTATCTTTTGAGTGATTTTCAGCTTGTTAGGCATCTAAACGATAAATAATTTGGAAGTCACTCTATATGAGAATCCAAAACAAAATACTGAAAACGTGTCTTTTCTGTGTTTTAGGTAGAAAAACGCTAAAACGGATGCAAACCAACAAATATGAAGAAATAGAATATTACCAAAATGGTATATTTTGAGTGTTTTTAATCTTGTTACCTACAAAAAACGCGAAAAAGGATGCAAAGCACTCTATATTGGGAAACAAAAGGACATTACGAGAAACGTGAATAATGAGAGTTTTATAATTTCACAAGAACCACAAGGCAAAAAACGCAGAAACTCGTGTATATGGAGAAGTTTCTTAGTTACCAAAATGCTGAAACTCATGAATAACACTCTTAAATGAGAAACATAACAACCTTACGAAATGTGTGTATTTTGAGTGTTTTTCACATTCTTATTTACCAAAACCCCAAATTGCATGTAAAACTAGCTTTATGTTGGTAAGAAATGACATTACCAGAAAAGTGACTTTGAATGTTTTTGAGCGTGTTAAGCAATAAAGCACTAAAAAGCAGGGCAATAACATTACATGGGAATGAAACCAACTTTTACCAAGAACATGCCTTTAAGTTTTTTTTAGCTCCTTACATACCAAAACGCTAACACGAATGCAAAACACCCTTTATGGAGAATTAGAATAACATTACCAAAAACATGTATTTTGAGTGTTTTTGATCATGCTACCTATAAAAACGCGAAAATACATGCAAAGAACCCTATGTTTCGGAAACGAATGGACATTACGAGAAACGTTCATTACGAGAAACATGTTTTTAAGTTCCTTAAGAACCAAAAAACTAAAACCTACAAATAACACTCTTTATAAAGAAAAAATAAATAAATATATAAAAAAACGGCAATTTTTATTTTTTTTATTATTATTCATCTTCATAGATACCGAGATGCCAAAATTCTGGGAAAATTCTGGGCAATTATGTGATAAAAAATATTATCAAGAAAGTTAATATTAGCTTTTTTTTCGGAATGTTATGTACCAAACTCTTAAGTGAATGTAAAGCCATCTACATAAGGAAATTAAACGACTTTACGAGAAACCTTACTTTTGAGTGTTTTTCAGTATGTTAGGCACCAAAACGATAATAACATGGAAGTCAATCAATATGGGAATCCAAAACAATATTACTGAAAACGTGCCTTTTCAGTGTTTTACGTAGAAAAACGCTAAAAAGGATGCAAACCAACCAATATGAAGAAATAGAATAACATTACCAAAAATTTATATTTTGAATGTTTTTGAGCTTGTTACCTAAAAAAATGCAAAAATGGATGCAAAGTATTGCAAAACAAAAGGACATTCTGAGAAACGTGTATAATGAGTGTTTTATAGTTCCACAAGAACCAAAAGGCAAAAAACGCAAAAATTTCTGTACCTAGAGAAGTTTCTTAGATACAAAAATGATGAAACTCATGAATAACACTTTTAATTGAGAAACAGAATTACCTTACAAAATGTGTGTATTTTGAGTGTTTTTCACATTCTTATTTACGAAAATCACAAATTACATTTATACATTATTTTGTTACATTATTTTGAGTGTTTTTGATCATGTTACTTATAAAAACGCTTAAATACATGCAAAGAACCCTATGTCTGTGAAACGAAAGGACATTACGAAAATCGTGTATTATGATTGTTTTTAAGTTACTTAAGTACCAAAAAACAAAAACCCACAAATAGAGAAAAAATAAATAACTAAAAAAATATATTTTTTTTTGTTATTCATCTAAATAGGTATGAAGATGCCAAAATTCAGGCAAAATTCAGGGAAATTATGTAAAAAAACACATTATAAAAAATTTTTTTTAGCTTTTCCGGAATTACGTACCAAACCCAGAAGTGCATGCAAAGCCAACTATATGGGGAAATTACACGACTTTACCAGAAATCTGTCTTTTGAGTGTTTTTTCCAGCAATTTCAACAATACTACTGAAAACGTGTCTTTTCAGTGATTTACGAAGAAAAACGCTAAAACGGATGCAAGCCAACCAATATGAAGAAATACAATAACATTACCAAAAAGATATATTTTGAGTGTTTTTCAGCTTGTTACCTACAAAAAATGCGAAAATGGATGGAAAGCACTCTATATTGGGAAATAAAAGAACATTACGAAAAACGTGTATAATGAGTGTTTTATAGTTTCACACGAACCACAAGGCAAAAAACGAAAAAATTAGTGTATATAGAGAAGTTTCTTACATACCAAAATGCTGAAATGCATGAATAACACTTTCAATTGAGAAACAGAACTACCTTACCAAATGGGTGTATTTTGAGTGTTTTTCACATTCTTAGTTACGAAAATCCCAAATTACATGCGAAACTACCTTTATGTGGAAAAAAAATGACATTACCAAAAAAGTGTCTTTTTAGTGTTTTTGAGCGTGATATGCAACAAAGCACTAAAAAGCAGAACAATCACATTACATGGGAATAAAACCAACTTTTACGAAGAACTTGCCTTTAAGTGTTTTTTCACTCCTTACATACCAAATCGCTAAAAAGCATGCAAAACACCCTTTATGGAGAAACAGAATAACATTACAAAAAACATGTATTTTGAGTTTTTTTTTATGTAACCTATAAAAACGCTTAAATACATGTAAAGGACCCTATGTTTGTATAACAAAAGGACATTACGAAAATCGTGTATTATGAGTGTTTTTAAGTTCCTTAAGTACCAAAAAGCTAAAACCCACAAATAACACTCTTTATAGAGAGAAAAAAAAACTTTTTTTTTTTGTTATTCATCTTCATAGGTACCGAGATGCCAAAATTCTGGCAAAATTCATGGAAATTTTGTAAAAAATATCTTTATAAAAAAAATAATTTTAGCCTTTTTCCGGAGTTATGTACAAACCCTGAAGTGCATGCAAATCCATCTATATGGGGAAATTACACGACTTTACCAGAAACCTGTCTTTTGAGTGTTTTTCAGCAATTTCAACAATATTACTGAAAACGTGTCTTTTCAGTGATTTACTTAAAAAAACGCTAAAACGGATGTAAACCAACCAATAAGAAGAAATACAATAACATTACCAAAAAGATATATTTTGATGTGTTTTTGAGCTTGTTACCTACAAAAAAAGCAAAAAATGGATGGAAAGCACTTTATATTGGCAAAGAAAAGGACATTACGAGAAACGTGTATGAGTGTTTTATAGTTTGACAAGAACCACAAGGTAAAAAACTAAAAAAAGTTTCTTACATACCAAAAAGATGAAACTCATGAATAACACTTTTAATTTTGAAACAGAAATACCTTACCAAATGTGTGTATTAGAAAAGATTCTTACCTACGAAAATGCTGAAACTCATCAATAACACTTTTAATTAAGAAATAGAAAAATCTTATTAATGCCTGTGTTTTGAGTTTATTTTTCACATTCTTAGTTACGAAATTCCCAAATTCCATGCAAAACTAGCTTTATGTGGGATATAAATGATATTACCAGAAAAGTGTCTTTTGAGTGTTTTTGAGCGTGTTAGGCAATAAAGCACTAAAAAGCAGGGTAATAACATTACATAGGAATAAAAACAACTTTTACCAAGAACTTGCCTTTAAGTGTTTTTGAGCTCATTACATACCAATACGCTAAAACGCATGCAAAACACCTTCTATGGAGAAACAATAAAATTACCAAAAACATATATTTTTTGGGTTTTGATCATGTTATCTATAAAAAGGCTTAAATACATATAAAGAACCTTATGTTTGCGAAACGAAAGGACATTACGAGAAATGTGTATTATAAGTGTTTTTAAGTTCCTTAAGTACCAAAAAGATAAAACCCACAAATAACACTCTTTATTTAGAAAAAAAAGTAAGAAAATAAAAAAATAGGATTTTTTTTTTGTTATTCATCTTCATAGGTACCAAGATTCCAAAATTCTGGGAAAATTCAGGGCTATTATATGATCAAAGAAAATTATCAAAAAAGTTAATTTTAGCTTTTTTTTCGGATTGTTATATACCAAACCCTAAAGTGCATCGAAAGACTCCTATATGAGGAAATTAAACGACCTTACCAGAAATCTGTTTTTTGAGTGTTTTTTCAGCATGTTAGGCACCAAAACGATAAATAATAAGGAACTCACCCTATATGAGAATCCAAAACAAAATTGCTGAAAACGTGTCTTTTCAGTGTTTTACGTAGAAAAACGCTGAAACGGATGCAAACCAACCAATATCAACAAATAGAAAAACATTACCAAAAAGGTATATTTTGAGTGTTTTTGTGCTTGTTACCTACAAAAAAACGGGAAAATTGATGCAAAGCACTCTACATAAGAAAACAAAAGGACTTTGCAAGAAAAGTGTATAATGAGTTTTTGTAGTTCAAAAGAACCAAAAGGCAAAAAACACAAAAACTCGTGTATATGGAGAATGTTCCTAGATACCAAAAAGCTGAAACTCATGAATAACACTCTTAACTGAGAAACAGAACAACCTTACTAAATGCTTGTATTTTGCGTGCTTTTCACATTCTTAGTTATCAAAACCCCAAATTACATGCGAAACCACCTTCATGTAAGAAAAAAATGACATTACCAGAAAAGTGTCTTTTAAGTGTTTTTGAGCGTGATAGGCAATAAAGCACTAAAAAGCACGGCAATGAAATTACATTACAATAACACCAATTTACACCAAAAACTTGCCTTTAAGTGTTTTTGAGCTCCTTATATAACAAACCGCTAAAACGCATGCAAAACAAATTTTATGGAGAAACAAAATAATATTACCAAAAACATATATTTTGAGCGTTTTTTGATCATGTTATCTATAAAAACGCTTAAATACATGCAAAGAACATTATGTTTGGGAAACAAAAGGACATCACGAAACGTGTATTATGAGTGTTTTTTTTAAGTTCTTTAAGTACCAAAAAGCTAAAACCCACAAATAACACTATTCAGAAAATAAAAAAAAAAATATAAAAAAATATAAAAAAAAATGGATTTTTTTTAAAACGGATGCAAACCTACCAATATCAAGAAATAGAAAAACATTACCAAAAAGGTATATTTTGAGTGTTTTTGAGCTTGTTACCTACAAAAAAACGCGAAAATTGATGCAAAGCACTCTATATTAAAAAACAAAAGGATTTTGCAAGAAAAGTGTATAATGAGTTTTTTATAGTTCAAAAGAACCAAAAGGCTAAAAACACAAAAACTCCTGTATATGGAGAAGGTTCCTAAATACAAAAATGCTGAAACTCATGAATAACACTCTTAATTGAGAAACAGAACAACCTTACTAAATGCGTGTATTTTGAGTGCTTTTCACATTCTTAGTTACCAAAACCCCAAATTGTATGCAAAACCACCTTTATGTGAGAAAAAAATGACATTACCAGAAAAGTGTCTTTTAAGTGTTTTTGAGCGTGATAGGCAATAAAGCACTAAAAAGCAGGGCAATCATATTACATTGGAATAACACCAATTTATACCAAAAACTTGCCTTTAAGTGTTTTTGATGTCCTTATATATTAAACCGCTAGAACCCATACAAAAACAAACTTTATGGAGAAACAGAACATTACCAAAAACATGTATTTTGAGTGTTATTGATAATGTTATCTATATAAACGCTTAATTACATGCAAAGAACATTATGTTTGGGAAACAAAAGGATATTACGAGAAACGTGTATTATGAGTGTTTTTTTAAGTTTTTTATTTTTTTTAAGGCCTTTATTTAGAAAATAAAAAAAAAATATAAAGAAATAGGATTTTTTTTTTTTTTTTGTTATTCATATTCATAGGTACCGAGATGCCAAAATTCTGGGAAAATTCAGGGCAATCATATGATAGAAGAGTGTTATCAAAAAAGTTAATTTCCGGTTTTTTTTTATTGGACTGTTATGTACCAAACCTTAAAGTGCATGCAAAGACTCCTATATGAGGAAATTAAACGACCTTACCAGAAATATGTGTTTTGAGTGTTTTTTTTAGCATGTTAGGCACCAAAACGATAAATAATAAAAAAAAACTCACTCTATAGGGGAATCCAAAAGAAAAAGCTACTGAAAACGTGTCTTCTCAGTGTTTTACGTAGAAAAACTCTAAAACGGATGCAAAGCAACCAATATCAAGAAATAGAAAAACGTTACTAAAAAGGTATATTTTGAGTGTTTTTGAGCATGTTACCTACAAAAAAACGCGAAAATTGATGCAAAGCACTCTATATTGGGAAAGAAAAGGACATTGCAAGAAAAGTGTACGAGTATAATGAGTGTTTTATAGTTCATAAGAACCGCGAGGCGAAAAACGCAAAATCTCGTGTATATGGAGAGGTTTCCTAGATACAAAAATACTAAAACTCATGTATAACACTCCTAATTGAGAAACAGAACAGCCCTAATAAATGCGTGTATTTTGATTGCTTTTTGTATTCTTATCAAAACCCAAAATTGCATGCGAAAATAAATTTCTGGGAAAAAAAAAGACTTTACCAGAAAAGTGTCTTGTGAGTGTTTTTCAGCATGATACAAAATAAAGCACTAAAAAGGAGGGCAATCACATTACGTTGGAGGAAAACGAGTTTTTACCAAGAACTTGCATTTATGTGTTTTTGAGCTGCTTATATACCAAAACACTAAAACGCATGCAAAACACTCTTTATGGGGAAACAGTATAACATTACCAAAAACGTATTTTGAGTGTTTTTGATCATGTTACCAATAAAAACGCTTAAATAAATGCAAAGAACACTATTTTTGGGAAACGAAAGGAGATTACGAGAAACGAGTATTATGAGTGTTTTTAAGTTCATTAATTACCAAAAAGCTAAAAGCCACAAATAACACTCTTTATTGAGAAACAATAAATAAATAAAAAAAATATATAAATACAATATTTTTTTCCTTTCTTATTCATCTTCACAGGTACCGAAATGCCAAAATTCGGGCAAATTTTAGGAAATTATGTGAAATAAGAACATTATCAAAAAAGTTAAATTTAGCTTTTTTTTTTTCGAACTGTTATTTACCAAACCCCTAAAGTGCATGCAAAGCCACCTATATGTGGAAATTAAATGTCTTTACCAGAAAACGGTCATATGAGTGTTTTTTAGCATGTTAAAAACCAACACGATAAATAACATGGAATTCAATCTATATGGGAATCCAAAACAAAATAACTAAAAACGTGTCTTTTCGGTGTTTTACGTAGAAAAACGCTAAAACGGATGCAAACCAACCAATATGAAGAAATAAAATAACATTACCGAAAAGGTATATTTTAAGTGTTTTTCAAATTGTTACCTACAAAAAACGCGAAAATGGATGGAAAGCACTCTATATTGGGAAGGAAAAGGACATTACGAGAAACGTGTATAACGAGTGTTTTATAGTTTCACAAGAACTACAAGGCAAAAAACGCAAAAACTCGTGTATATTAAGAAGTTTCTTACATTCCAAAATGCTGTAACTCTGGAACAACACTCTTAATTGAGAAAAAGAACAGTCTTACTAATTGCTTGTATTTTGAGTGCTTTTCACATCCTTAGTTACCAAAACCCCAAATTGCATTCGAATCCAGCTTTTTGTGGGAAAAAAATGACATTACCAGAAAAATGTCTTTAGAGTTTTTTTGAGCGTGTTAGGCAATAAAGCACTAAAAAGCAGGGCAATCACATTATATTGGAATAAAACCAATTTTTAACAAAAACTTGCCTTTAAGTGTATTTTCAGCTCCTTTTATACCAAAACACTAAAATGCATGCAAAATACACTTGATGGTGAAACAGAATATTACTAAAAACATGTATTTTGAGTGTTTTTGATCATGTTACCAATAAAAACGCTTAAATATATGCAAAAAACCGTATTTTTGGGAAATGAAAGGACATTACGAGAAACGTGTATTATGACTGTTTTTAAGTTCATTAAGTACGAAAAAGCTAAAAGCCATAAATTACACTCTTTATTGACAAAAAAAAGTAAATAAGTAAAAAAATACGATTTTTTTTTTCATTCTTATTCATCTTCATAGGTAACGAGGTGCCAAAATTCGGGCAAAGTTCAGGAAATTATATGAAATAAGAACATTATCAAAAAAGTTAAATTTAGCTTTTTTTTCGGACTGTTATGTACCAAACCCCTAAAGTGTATGCAAAGCCACCTATATGAGGAAATTAAACGTTTGCCAGAAAACTGTCTTATGAGTGTTTTTCAGCATGTTAGGAACCAAAATGATAAAACCCAAGGAAGTCAATCTATATGGGAATCCAAAACAAAATTACTGAAAACGTGTCTTTTCGGTGTTTTACGTACAAAACGATAAACCGGATGAAAACTAACCAAAATGAAGAAATAGAATAACATTACCAAAAAGATATATTTTGAGTGTTTTTGAAATTCTAACCTACAAAAATCGCGAAAATGGATGGACAGAACTCTATAATGGGAAGCACAAGGCATCAAAAAGCATGTTAAGCATCAAAACGATAAATAATATGAAAGTCACTCTATATGGATATCCAAAACAAAATTACTGGAAACGTGTCTTTTAAAAGATTTACGTAGAAAAACGCAAAAACGGAGGCAAAACTAACCAATATGAAGGAATAGAATAACATTACCAAAAAAGTATATTTTGTGTGTTTTTGAGCTTGTTACATAAAAAAGAAACTCGAAAATGGATGCAAAGCACTCTATATAAGGAAAAAAAAGGACATAATGAGAAACGTGTATAATGAGTGTTTTATAGTTCACCCTAATCACAAATCAAAAAACGCCAAAATACCAAAATACTGAAACTCATGAATAACACTCTTAATGAAGAAACAGAACAACTTTACTAAATGCGTGTATTTTGAGTGTTTTTTTTTTTTTACATTCTTAGTTACCAAAACCCATAATTCCATGCGAAACTAGCTTTATGAGGGAAAAAATGACATTACCAGAAAAGTGTCTTTGAGTGTTTTTGAGCGTGCTAGGCAATAAAACACTAAAAAGCAGGGCAATCACATTACATGGGAATAAAACCAACTTTTACGAAGAACTTGCCTTTTAGTGTTTTTGACACGCATTTAGTAAGGTTGCTCTGTTTCTCAATTAAGAGTGTTATTCATGAGTTTCAGCATTTACACGAGTTTTTGCGTTTTTTGCCTTTTGGATTTTTTGAACTATAAAACATTCATTATACATTTTTCTCGCAATGTTTTCTACGTAAAACACTGAGAAGACACGTTTTCAGTAATTTTCTTTTGGATTCCCACATAGAGTGAGTTCCTTATTATTTATCGTTTTGGTGTCTAACATGCTAAAAAACACCCAAAAGACAGATTTCTGGTAACGTCTTTAATTTCCTCATATGGGAGGCTTTGCATGTCTTTTCAGTGTTTTTAAGCGTGGTACGCAATAAAGCACTAAATGCCAGGGCAATCACATTACATGGGAATAAAACCAAATTTTACCAAGAACTGGCCTTTAAATGTTTTTGAGCTCTTTACATAACAAAACGCTAAAACGCATGCAAAATACATTTCATGGAGAAACAGAATAACATTACCAAATACATGTATTTTGAGTGTTTTTTATCATGTTATCTAAAAAAACGCTTAAATACATGCAAAGAACCTTATGTTTGGGAAACGAAAGAACATTACGAGAAACGTGTATTATGAGTGATTTTTAAGTTCCTTCAGTACCAAAAAAGCTAAAACCCACAAATAACACTCTTTAGAAAAAAAAATAAATGAATAAATAAAAAAAAAAATGGAAATTTTTTTGTTTTTTTGTTTTTCATCTTCATACGTACCGAATTGCCAATATTCTGCCAAAATTCAGGGAATTTATGTGAAAAAAAAAGAACATTATCATGAAAGTTAAATATAGCTTTTTTTTCCGATTGTTATGTACCAAAACTTAAAGTGCATGCAAAGCCACCTATATAGGTTAAACGACTTTACCAGAAACCTGTCTTTTCAATGTTTTTCAGCACCAATATGGCACCAATATGATAAATAATATGAAAATCAGTCAATATGTGAATCCAAAACAAAATTACTGAAAACGTGTCTTTTCAGTGTTTTACGTAGAAAAACGCTAAAGCGGATACAAACCATCCTATATGAAGAAATAGAATAACATTACCAAAAAGATATTTTTTGAGTGTTTTTGAGCTTATTACCTACAAAAAATGCAAAAATGGATGTAAAGCACTGTATATTAGGAAACAAAAGGACATTACGAGAAATGTGTATAATGAGTGTTTTATAGTTTTAAAAGAACCACAAGGCAATAAACGTAAAAACTCGTGTATATAGAGAAATTTTTACATACCAAAATGATGAAATGCATGAATAACACTTTTAATCGATAAACAGAACTACCTTACCAAATTGTGTATTTTAAGTGTTTTTCACATTCTTAGTTACAAAAATGCCAAATTACATGCGAAACTAGCTTCATTTGGGAAAAAAAAAAACATTACCAGAAAAGTGTATTTTGAGTGTTTTTGAGCGTGATATGCAACAAAGCACTAAAAAGCAGAACGATCACATTACATGAGAATAAAACCAATTTGTACGAAGAATTTGCCTTTAAGTGTTTTTTAACCCCTTATATACCAAACCGCTAAAACGCATGAAAAACAAACTTTATGGAGAAACAGAATAACATTACCAAAAACATGTATTTTGAGTGTTTTTGATCATGTTACCTATAAAAACGCTTAAGTACATGCAAAGAATATTATGTTTGTGAAACAAAAGGACATTACGAGAAACGTGTATTATGAGTGTCTTTATAAGTTCCTTAAGTACCAAAAAGCTAAAACTCACAAATAACACTCTTTATTTAGAAAATAAAAAATAAAAAAAATAAAATAAATAGGATTTTTTTTTGTTATTCATCTTCATAGGTACCGAGATGCCAAAATTCTGGAAAAATTCAGGGCAATTATATGATAAAAGAATATTATCAAAAAAGTTAATTTCAGCTTTTTTTTTCGGACTGTTATGCACCAAACCCTAAAGTGCATGCAAAGCCTCCAATATGAGGAAATTAAACGACCTTACCAGAAATCTTTGTTTTGTGTGTTTTTAAGCATGTTAGGCACCAAAACGATAAATAATAAGGATCTCACTCTATATGGGAATCCAAAATAAAGTTACTAAAAACGTTTCTTCTCAGTGTTTTACGTTGAAAAACGTTAAAACGGAAGCAAACTAACCAATATCAAGAAATAGAAAAACGTTACCAAAAATGTATATTTTGTGTGTTTTTGAGCTTTTTACCTACAAAAACGCGAAAATTGATGCAAAGTACTCTATATTGGGAAACAAAAGGACATTGCAAGAAAAGTGTATAATGAGATTTTTATAGTTCAAAAGAACCACAAAGCAAACAACGCAAAAACTCGTGTATATGGAGAGATTTCCTAGACACCAAAATGCTGAAACTCATGAATAACACTCTTAATTGAGAAACAGAACAACCTTAATAAATGCGTGTATTTTGAGTGCTTTTCACACTCTTAGTTACCAGAAACCCCAAATTACATGCGAAAATAGCTTTGTGGGGAAAAAAAAGACTTTACCAGAAAAGTATCTTTTGAATGTTTTTCAACGTGATAGGTAATAAAGCACTCAAAAGCAGGACAATCACATTATATTGGAATAAAACCATTTTTTACCAAGAACTTGCCTTTAAGTGTTTTTGAGCTCCTTTTATACAAAACTGCTAAAACACTTTCAAAACACACTTTAAAGAGAAACAGAATAACATTACCAAAACCTTGTATTTTGAGTGTTTTTGATCACGTTATCTATAAAAACGCTTAAATACATGCAAAGAACCTTATGTTTGGGAAACGAAAGGACATTACGAGAAACGTGTATTATGAGTGTTTTTTAAGTACCTTAAGTACCAAAAAGGTAAATCCCACAAATAACACCCTTTATTGACAAAAAATAAATAAATAAATAAAATAAAAAAAAAATAGGATTTTTAAAATTTTTTTATTTACCTTCATAGGTACCAAAATGCCAAAATTCTGGGAAAATTCAGGGCAATTATATGATAAAAGAATATTACCAAAAAAGTTAATTTTAGCTTTTTTATATACCAAACCCAAAAGTGCATGCAAAGTCTCGTACATAAGGAAATTAAACCACCTGATCAGAAATCTCTCTTTTGAGTGTTGTTCAGCATGTTAGGCACCAAAACAATAAATAATAAGGAACTCACTCTATATGGGAATTCAAAACAAAATTACTGAAAACGTGTCTTCTCAGTGTTTTACGTAGAAAAACGCTAACACGGATGCAAACAAACCAATATAAAGAAATAGAAAAACATTACCAAAAAGGTATATTTTGAGTGTTTTTGAGCTTTTTACCTATAAAAAACACGAAAATTGATGCAAAGCACTATATAATGGGAAAGAAAAGGACATTGCATGAAAAGTGTATAATGAGTGTTTTATAGTTCAAAAGAACCATAAGGCAAAAGATGCAAAATCTAGTGTATATGAAGAAGTTTCGTAGATACCAAAATGCTGAAACTCATGAACAACACTCTTAATTGAGAAACAGAACAATCTTATTAAATGTGCATATTTTGAGTGCTTTTTTACATTCTTAGTTTTCAAAACCCCAAATTGCATGCGAAACCAGCTTTATGTGGGAAAAAAATGACATTACCAGAAAAATGCCTTTGAGTGTTTTTGAGCGTGTTAGGCAAAGAAGCACTGAAAAGCAGGGCAATCACATTACATTGGAATAAAACAAATTTTTAATAAGAACTTGCCTTTAAGTGTTTTTGAGCTCCTTATATACCAAAACACTAAAACGTATGCAAAATACACTTTATGGTGAAACAGAATAACATTACCAAAAACATGTATTTTGAGTGTTTTTTATCATATTTCCAATAAAAACGCTTAAATGACATTACCAGAAAAATGTCTTTTAAGTGTTTTTGAGCGTGATATGCAACAAAGCACTAAAAAGCAGAAAAATCACATAACTTGGGTATAAAACCAACTTTTACGAAGAACTTGCCTTTAAGTGTTTTTTTTAACTCCTTACATACCAAAACGTTAAAACGCATGTAAAACACCCTTTATGGAGGAACAGAGTAACATTACCAAAAATATGTATTTTGAGTGTTTTTGATCAAGTTACTTATAAAAATGCTTAAATACATGTAAAGAACCCTATGTTTGTATAAGAAAAAATCTTTAAGAAAATCGTGTATTATGAGTGTTTTTAAGTTCCTTAAGCACCAAAAAGCTAAAACACACAAATAACACTTCATAGAGAAAAAAAAAATTTGTTATTCATATTCATAGGTACCGAGATACCAAAATTCTGGAAAAATTCAGGCAAATTTAAAAAAATAATAATTTCAGCTTTTTTCCGGCGTTATGTACCAAACCCTGAAGTGCAGGCAAAGCCACCTATATGGAAAAATTACTCAACTTTACCAGAAACCTGTCTTTTCAATGTTTTTCTTTTTCAATGTTCAATGTTTTCAATTTTTTTCAATGTTTTTCTGGTAAAGTCGAGTAATTTTTCCATATAGGTTGCCTTGCTCTCCATAAACGGTGTTTTACATGCGTTTTAGCGTTTTGGTATGTAAGGAGTTAAAAAAAAAACACTTAAAGGCAAGTTCTTCGTAAAAGTTGGTTTTATACCCAAGTTATGTGATTTTTCTGCTTTTTAGTGCTTTGTTGCATATAACGCTCAAAAATACTTAAAAGACATTTTTCTGGTAATGTCATTTAAGCGTTTTTATTGGAAATCTGATAAAAAAAACACTCAAAATACATGTTTTTGGTAATGTTATTAGCACTAAAAGCCAGGGCAATCACATTACATGGGAATAAAACCAAATTTTACCAAGAACTTGCCGTTAAATATTTTTGAGCTCCTTACATACCAAAAAGCTAAAACCAAAAAATCCTTTATGGAGAAAAACAAAAACATTACAAAAAACATGTATTTTGAGTGTTTTTGATCGTGTTACCTATAAAAACGCTTAAATACATGCAAAGAATCCTGTTTGAAAAACGGAAGGATATTACGAGAAACGTGTATTATAAGTGTTTTTAAGTTACTTAAATACCAAAAAGTTAAAACCCACAAATAACACTCTTTATGAAGAAACAAAAAAAAAAAAAATAAAAAAATGATTAAAAATAAATAAATAAAATAAAAGAAAATAATTTTTTTTTTTGTTATTCATCTTCAGAGGTACCGAGATGCCAAAATTCTGTTAAAATTCAGGGAAATTATGTGGATAAAAGAACATTATCGAAAAAGTTAATTTTAGCTTTTTTTTTCGGACTGTATTGTACCAAACCCTAAAGTGCATGCAAAGCCATCTATATGGGGAAATTAAACGACTTTACAAACTGTCTTTGGAATGTTTTTCAGCATATTAGGTACCAAAACGATAAATAATATGGCAGTCACTCTATATGGGAATCCAAAACAAAATTACTGAAAACGTGTCTCTTCAGTGTTTTACGTAAAAAACGCTAAAACGGATGGAAACAACAATATGAAGATATAGAATAACATTACCAAAAAGGTATATTTTAAGTATTTTTGAGCTTGTGACCAACAAAAAAAAAAAAACGTGAAAATGGATGCAAAGCACTCTATATTGGGAAATAAAAAGACATTACGAGAAACGTGGATAATGAGTATTTTATAGTTTCACAAGAACCACGAACCAAAAAACGCAAAAACTAGTATATATGGAGAAGTTTCTTAGATACCAAAATGCTGAAACTCCTGAATAACACTCTTAATTAAGAAACAGAATAACATTACTAATTGAGTGCATTTTGAGTGTTTTTCACATTCTTAGTTACTAGAACACCAAATTGCATACGAAACTAGCTTTATGTGGGGAAAAAAATGACATTACCAGAAAAGTATCTTTTGAGGGTTTTTGTGAGAGTTAGGCAATAAAGCACTAAAAAGGAGGGCAATCACATTACATGGGAATAAAACCAACATTTAAGTGTTTTTTAACTCCTTATATACCAAAACGCTAAAACACATGCAAAACACCCTTTATGGAGAAACAGATTAACATTACCAAAAACATTTATTTTGAGTATTTTTGATCATGTTACCTCTAAAAACGCTTAAATACATGCAAAGATCCCTATGTCTGGGAAACGAAAGGACATTATGAAAAACGTGTATTATGTGTGTTTTTAAGTTCCATAAGTACCAAAAAGCTAAAACCTCTTTATAGAGAAAAAATAAAGAAATAATTAAAGAAGAGGATTCTTTTTTTTTTTTTTGTTATTCTTCTTCATAGCTACTGAGATGCCAAAATTCTGGCAAAATTCAGGGAAATTATGTGCAAAAAGAACATTATCTAAAAAGTTAATTTTATCTTTTTTTTCGGACTGTTATGTACCAAACCATGAAGTGCTTGCAAAGCCAACTATATGGAGAAATTAAACGACTTTACGAGAAATCTGTCTTTTGTGTTTTTTTTTCTCTTTCTCTATTGGTTAACAAAAGGACATTACGAGAAACGTGTATAATGAGTGTTTTATAGATTCTCAAGAATCACAAGGCTAAAAACGCAAAAAACTCATATATATGGAGAAGTTTCTTAGATACCAAAATGCTGAAACTCCTGAATAACACTCTAAATTGAGAAACAGAACAACCTTACCAAATGCGTGTATTTTGAGTGTTTTTCACATTCTTAGTTACCAAAACCCCAAATTCTATGTGAAAGTAGCTTTATGTGGGAAAAAAAATGACATTACCAGAAAAGTGTCTTTTAAGTGTTTTTTTTTTTTAGCTAGATAGAAAATAAAACACTAAAAAGCAGGGCAATCACATTACATGGAAGTACAACTAACTTTTACTAACAACTTGCCTTTAAGTGGTTTTGAGCTTCTTATATTCCAAAACGCTAAAACGAACGCAAAACACCCTTTATGGAGAAAGAGAATAACATTACCAAAAACATGTATTTTGAGTGTTTTTGATCATGTTACCTATAAAAACTCTTAAATACATGCAAAGAACCTTATGTTTGGGAAATTAAAGGGCATTTCGAGAAACATGTATTACGAGTGTTTTTAAGTTCTTTAAGTACCATTTAGCTAAAACCCATGAATAACACTGTTTATAGAAAAATAAATAAATAAATGAATAAAAAGATAGGAATTCATTTATTTTTTTTTGTTATTCATCTTCATAGGTACCAAGATGCCAAAATTCTGGCGAAATTCAGGAAAACTATGTGAAAAAAAAATTATGAAAAAAATTTAATTTTAGCTTTTTTTTTCGGACTGTTATGTACCAAACCCTAAAGTGCATGCAAAGCCACGTATATGAGGAAATTAAACGACTTTACGAGAAACTTGTCTTTTGAGTGTTTTTCAGCATGTTAGGCACCAAAACGATATATAATATGGAAGTTATTCAATATGGGAATCCATCACAAAATTACTGAAAAAGTGTCTTTTCAGTGTTTTACGTAGAAAAACGCTAAAACAGATGCAAACCAACGAATATAAAGAAATAGAATAACATTACCAAAAAAGGTATATTTTCAGTGTTTTTGAGCTTCTTATCTGCAAAAAACGCGAAAATGGATAAAAAGCACTCTATATTGAGATACAAAAGGACATTACGAGAAACTTGCATGATGAGTGTTTTATAGTTTCACAAGAACCACAAGGCAAAAACTCGTATATATGGAGAAGTTCCTTAGATACCAAAATGGTGAAACTCCTGAATAACACTATTAATTAAGAAACAGAACAACCTTACCAAATGCGTGTATTTTGAGTGTTTTTCACATTCTCAGTTACCAAAACCCAAAATTTTATGTGAAAGTAGCTTTATGTGGGAAAAAAAAATGACATTACCAGAAATGTCTTTTAAGTGTTTTTTTTTTTTTTTTTTGCATGATAGGCAATAAAGCACTAAAAAGCAGGGCAATCACATTACATGGGAATAAAATCAACTTTTACCAAGTGTTTTTTCTGTGTTTTTGAGCTCCTTATATACCAAAACGCTAAAACGCATGCAAAACACCCTTTATTTAGAAACAGAATAACATTACCAAAAACTTGTATATTGAGTGTTTTTGATCATGTTACCTATAAAAACGCTTAAATACATGCAAAGAATCTTATGTTCAGGAAACGAAAGGACATTTCGAGAAACGTGTATTATGAGTGTTTAAGTTCTTTAAGTACCAAAAAGCTAAAACCCACAAATAACACTCTTTATAGGGAAAAAAAAAATAAATAAATAAAAAAATAGGATTTTTTTATATTCATCTTCATAGGTACCGAGATTCTAAAATTCTGCCAAAATTCAGGGAAAATATGTGAAAAAAGAACATTATGAAAAAGAGTAAATTTTAGCTTTTTTTTCGGACTGTTATGTACCAAACCCTAAAGTGCATCCAAAGCCACCTATATGGGGAAATTAAACGACCTTACCAGAAACCTGTCTTTTCTGTTTTATTTTCAGCATGTTAGGCACCAAAACGATAAATAATATGGAAGTCACTAAATGTGGGAATCCATCACAAAATTACTGAAAAAGTGTCTTTTCAGTGTTTTACGTAGAAAAATGCTAAATCGGATGCAAACCAACGAATATGGAGAAATAGAATAACATTATCAAAAAGATATATTTTGATGTGTTTTTGAGCTTCTTACCTACAAAAAAAGCAAAAATGGATGGAAAGCACTTTATATTGGCAAAGAAGAGGACATTACGAGAAACGTGTATGAGTGTTTTATAGTTTGACAAGAACCACAAGGTAAAATACTCAAAAACTCGTGTACATAAAGAAGTTTCTTACATACCAAAAACCTGAAACTCATGAATAACACTTTTAATTTTGAAACAGAAATACCTTACCAAATGTGTGTATTAGAAAAGTTTCTTACATACCAAAATGCTGAAACTCATGAATAACACTTTTAATTAAGAAATAGAACAACCTTAGTAAATGCCTGTGTTTTGAGTTTTTTTCACATTCTTAGTTACCAAAACCCCAAATTCCATGCAAAACTAGCTTTATGTGGGAAAAAAATGATATTACCAGAAAATTGTCTTTTGAGTGTTTTTCAGTGTGTTAGGCAATAAAGCACTGAAAAGCAGGGGAATCACATTACATGGGAATAATAACAACTTTTACCAAGAACTTGCCTTTAAGTGTTTTTGAGCTAATTACATACGAAAACGCTAAAACGCATGCAAAACACTTTTTATGAAGAAAGAAAATAAAATTACCAAAAACATATATTTTGAGTGTTTTTTATCATGTAATCTATAAAAACGCTTAAAATATATGCAAAAAACCTTATGTTTAAGAAACGAAAGGACATTACGAGAAATGTGTATATTGTAAGTGTTATATGCAGGAAACGAAAGGACATTTCGAGAAACGTGTATTATGAGTGTTTTTAAGTTTCTTAAGTACCAAAAAGCTAAAACCCACAAATAACACTCTTTATTTAGAAAAAAAAGTAAGAAAATAAAAAAATAGTTTTTTTTTTTGTTATTCATCTTCATAGGTACCGAGATGCAAAATTCTGGGAAAATTCAGGACTATTATATGTTAAAACAAAAATGATAAAAAAAGAAAATTTTAGCTTTTTTTTCGGACTGTTATGTACCAAACCCTAAAGTGCATGCAAAGACTCCTATATGACGAAATTAAACGACCTTACCAGAAATCTGTTTTTTGAGTGTTTTTCAGCATGTTAGGCACCAAAACGATAAATAATAAGGAACTCACTCTATATGAGAATCCAAAACAAAATTGCTGAAAACGTGTTTTTTCTTTCTTTTACGTACAAAAAACGCTAAAACGGATGCAAACCTACCAATATCAAGAAATAGAAAAGCATTACCAAAAAGGTATATTTTGAGTGTTTTTGAGCTTGTTACCTACAAAAAAACGCGAAAATTGATGCAAAGCACTCTAATAATATTACATTGGAATAACACCAATTTATACCAAAAACTTGCCTTTAAGTGTTTTTGATGTCCTTATATACCAAACCGCTAAAACGCATACAAAAACAAACTTTATGGAGAACCAGAACAACATTAACAAAAACATGTATTTTGAGTGTTTTTGATATTGTTATCTATAAAAACGGTTAATTACATGCAAAGAACATTATGTTTGGGAAACAAAAGGATATTACGAGAAACGTGTATTATGAGTGTTTTTTTTTAAGTTCCTTAAGTACCAAAAAGCTAAAACCCACCAATAACACTCTTTTTTTAGAAAATAAAAAATAAAAATATAAAAAAGATAGGATTTTTTTTTTTTTTTTTTTGTTATTCATATTCATAGGTACCGAGATGCCAAAATTCTGGAAAAATTCAGGGCAATCATATGATCAAAGAGTATTATCAAAAAAGTTAATTTTCCTGTTTTTTTTTCGGACTGTTATGTACCAAACCTTAAAGTGCATGCAAAGACTCCTATATGAGGAAATTAAACGACCTTAGCAGAACTATGTCTTTTGAGTGTTTTTTAGCATGTTAGGCACCAAAACGATAAATAATAAGGAACTCAGTCTATATGGGAATCCAAAAAAAAGCTACTGAAAACGTGTCTTCTCAGTGTTTTACGTAAAAAAAGGCCAAAATCAATATCAAGAAATAGAAAAACGTTACTAAAAAGATATATTTTGAGTGTTTTTGAGCATTTTACCTACAAAAAATGCGAAAATTGATGCAGAGCACTCTATATTGGGAAATAAAAGGACATTGCAAGAAAAGTGTATAATGAGTGTTTTATAGTTCAAAAGAACCGCAAGGCAAAAAACGCAAAATCTCGTGTATATGGAGAGGTTTCCTAGATACAAAAATGCTGAAACTTATGTATAACATTCCTAATTTAGAAACAGAACAGCCTTAATAAATGCGTGTATTTTGAGTGCTTTTCACATTCTTAGCAAAACCCCAAATTGCATGCGAAAATAGATATGTGGGAAAAAAAAGACTTTACCAGAAAAGTGTCTTTTGAGTGTTTTTGAGCGTGATAGAAAATAAAACACTAAAAAGAAGGGCAATCACATTACATTGGAGGAAAACGAATTTTTACCAAGAACTTGCATTTATGTGTTTTTTAGCTCCTTATATACCAAAACACTAAAACGCATATAAAATACTCTTTATTGTGAAACAGAATAACATTACCAAAAAATTGTATTTTCAGTGTTTTGATCATGTTACCAATAAAAACGCTTAAATATATGCAAAGAACCTTATTTTTGAGAAATGAAAGGACATTATGAGAAACGTATATTATTATTGTTTTTAAGTTAACTAAGTACGAAAAAGCTAAAAGCCATAAATTACACTCTTTATTGAGAAAAAAAAGTAAATAAAAAAAAATACGATTTTTTTTTCATTCTTATTCATCTTCACAGGTAACGAGGTGCCAAAATTCCGGTAAACTTCAGGAAATTATATAAAAAAAAAAACATTATCAAAAAAGTTAAATTTTGCATTTTTTTCGGACTGTTATGTAACAAACCCCTAAAGTGCATGAAAAGCCACCTATATGGGGAAATTAAACGTGTTTGCCAGATAACTTTCTTATGAGTGTTTTTCTGCATGTTAGGAACCAACATGATAAAACCCAAGGAAGTCAATCTATATGGGAATCCAAAACAAAATTACTGAAAATGTGTCTTTTCGGTGTTTTTTATATACCAAACGCTAAAACGGATGCAAACTAACCAAAATGAAGAAATAGAATAACATTACCAAAAAGGTATATTTTGAGTGTTTTTGAAATTGTTACCTACAAAAAACGCGAAAATGGATGGAAAGCACTCTATATTGGGAAGCAAAAGGCACCAAAAAGCATGTTAGGAACCAAAACGTTAAATAATATGAAAGTCACTCTATATGGAAATCCAAAACAAAATTACTGGAAACGTGTCTTTTAAAAGATTTACGTAGAAAAACGCTAAAACGGAGGGAAACCAACCAATATGAAGGATTAGAATAATATTACCAAAAAAGTATATTTTGTTTTTTTTTGAGCTTGTTACATAAAAAGAAACTCGAAAATGGATGCAAAGCACTCTATATAAGGAAAAAAAAGGACATAATGAGAAACGTGTATAATGAGTGTTTTATAGTTTACCAGAATGACAAGGCAAAAAACGCAAAAACTCGACTGTATGTAGAAGTTTCTAAGATACCAAAATACTTAAACTCATGAATAACACTCTTAATTAAGAAAGAGAACAACCTTACTAAATGCGTGTATTTTGAGTGTTTTTTTTACATTCTTAGTTACCAAAACCCCAAATTCCATGCGAAACTAGCTTTATGTGGGAAAAAAATGACATTACCAGAAAAGTGTCTTTGGGTGTTTTTGAGCGTGTTAGGCAATAAAGCACTAAAACGCAGGGCAATCACATTACATGGGAATAAAACCAACTTTTACGAAGCACTTGCCTTTTAGTGTTTTTGACACGCATTTAGTAAGGTTGCTCTGTTTCTCAATTAAGAGTGTTATTCATGAGTTTCAGCATTTACACGAGTTTTTGCGTTTTTTGCCTTTTGGATTTTTTGAACTATAAAACATTCATTATACATTTTTCTCGCAATGTTTTCTACGTAAAACACTGAGAAGACACGTTTTCAGTAATTTTCTTTTGGATTCCCACATAGAGTGAGTTCCTTATTATTTATCGTTTTGGTGCCTAACATGCTGAAAAACACCCAAAAGACAGATTTCTGGTAACGTCTTTAATTTCCTCATATGGGAGGCTTTGCATGTCTTTTCAGTGTTTTTGAGCGTGTTACGCAATAAAGCACTAAAAGCCAGGGCAATCACATTACATGGAAATAAAACCAGATTTTACCAAGAACTGGGCTTTAAATGTTTTTGAGCTCCTTACATAACAAAACGCTAAAACGCATGCAAAATACATTTCATGGAGAAACAGAATAACATTACCAAATACATGTATCTTGAGTGTTTTTGATCATGTTATCTAAAAAAAACGCTTTAATAAATGCAAAGAACCTTATGTTTGGGAAACGAAAGAACATTACGAGAAACGTGTATTATGAGTGATTTTTAAGTTCCTTCAGTACCAAAAAAGCTAAAACAGACAAATAACACTTTTTAGAAAAAAAAAATAAATAAATAAAAAAAAATAAAAAAATGGAATTTTTTATTGTTTTTCATCTTTATAGGTACCGAATTGCCAAAATTCTGCCAAAATTCAGGGAATTTATGTGAAAAAAAGAACATTATCATGAAAGTTAGTTATAGCTTTTTTTTTCTCATTGTTATGTACCAAAACCTAAACTGCATGCAAAGCCACCTATATAGGGAAGTTAAACGACTTTACCAGAAACCTGTCTTTTCAATATTTTTCAGCATGTTAGGCACCAATACGATAAATAATATGAAAATCAGTCAATATGTGAATCCAAAACAAAATTACTGAAAACGTGTCTTTTCACTGTTTTACGTAGAAAAACGCTAAAGCGGATACAAACCATCCTATATGAAGAAATAGAATAACATTACCAAAAAGATATTTTTTGAGTGTTTTTGAGCTTATTACCTACAAAAAATGCAAAAATGGATGTAAAGCACTCTATATTAGGAAACAAAAGGACATTACGAGAAACGTGTATAATGAATGTTTTATAGTTTTAAAAGAACCACAAGGCAATAAACGCAAAAACTCGTGTATATAGAGAAATTTTTACATACCAAAATGATGAAATGCATGAATAACACTTTTAATCGATAAACAGAACTACCTTACCAAATTGTGTATTTTAAGTGTTTTTCACATTCTTAGTTACAAAAATGCCAAAATACATACGAAACTAGCTTCATTTGGGAAAAAAATACATTACCAGAAAGGTGCCTTTTGAGTGTTTTTGAGTGTGATATGCAACAAAGCACTAAGAAGCAGAACGATCACATTACATGAGAATAAAACCAGTTTTGCCTTTGAATTTGCCTTTAAGTGTTTTTTAACCCCTTATATACCAAACCGCTAAAACGCATGAAAAACAAACTTTATGGAGAAACAGAATAACATTACCAAAAACATGTATTTTGAGTGTTTTTGATCATGTTATCTATAAAAAGATTAAGTACATGCAAAGAACATTATGTTTGGGAAACAAAAGGACATTACGAGAAACGTGTATTATGAGTGTTTTTATTAGTTCCTTAAGTACCAAAAAAGCTAAAACTCACAAATAACACTCTTTATTTAGAAAATAAAAAATAAAGAAATAAAATAAATAGGATTTTTTTTTGTTATTCATCTTCATAGGTACCGAGATGCCAAAATTCTGGGCAATTATGTGATAAAGGAATATTACCAAAAAAGTTAATTTTAGCTTTTTTATATACCAAACCTTAAAGTGCATGCAAAGCCTCCTATATGAGGAAATTAAACGACCTTATCAGAAATCTCTCTTTTGAGTGTTGTTCAGCATGTTAGGCACTCACTCTATATGGGAATTCAAAAATAAAATTACTGAAAACGTGTCTTCTCAGTGTTTTACGTAGAAAAACGCTAACACGGATGCAAACAAAACCAATATAAAGAAATAGATTAAAACATTACCAAAAAGGTATATTTTGAGTGTTTTTGAGCTTGTTACCTATAAAAAACACGAAAATTGATGCAAAGGACTCTATAATGGGAAAGAAAAGGACATTGCATGAAAAGTATATAATGAGTGTTTTATAGTTCAAAAGAACCATAAGACAAAAAATGCAAAAACTAGTGTATATGAAGAAGTTTCTTAGATACCAAAATGCTGAAACTCATGAACAACTCTCTTAATTGAGAAACAGAACAATCTTACTAAATGTGTGTATTTTGAGTGCTTTTCACATTTTTAGTTACCAAAACCCCAAATTGCATGCGAAACCAGCTTTATGTGGGAAAAAAATGACATTACCAGAAAAATGTCTTTTGAGTGTTTTTGAGCGTGTTAGGCAAAGAAGCACTGAAAAGCTGGGCAATCACATTGCATTGGAATAAAACCAATTTTTAATAAGAACTTGCCTTTAATTTTTTTTTGAGCTCCTTATATACAAAAATACTAAAACGCATGCGAAATACACTTTATGGTGAAACATAATAACATTACCAAAAACATGTTTTTTGAGTGTTTTTGATCATACGAGTATATCCAATAAAAACGCTTAAATGACATTACCAGAAAAATGTCTTTTAAGTGTTTTTGATCATGATATGTAACAAAGCCCTAAAAAGCAGAAAAATCACATAACTTATATATAAAAATTGGGTATAAAACCAATCTTTACGAAGAACTTGCCTTTAAGTGTTTTTTTTTCTAACTCCTTACATACCAAAACGCAAAAACGCATGTAAAACACCCATTATGGAGAAACAGAGTAACATTACCAAAAATATGTATTTTGATTTTGATTGATTTTGAGGTTTTTGGTAACTAAGAATCTGAAAAGCACTGAAAATACATGCATTTAGTAAAGTTATTCTGTTTCTTATTGAAGAGTATTATTCATGAGTTTCAGCATTTTGGTATCCAAGAAATCTCTCCATATACACGATTTTTTGCGTTGTTTGCTTTGTGGTTCTTTTGAACTATAAAACACTCATTATACACTTTTCTTGCAATGTCCTTTTGTTTCCCAATATAGAGTACTTTGCATCAATTTTCGCGTTTTTGTAGGTAAAAAGCTCAAAAACACTCAAAATATACATTTTTGGTAACGTTTTTCTATTTCCTGATATTGGTTAGTTTGCATCCGTTTTAACGTTTTTCTACATAAAACACTGAGAAGACACGTTTTTAGTAACTTTGTTTTGGATTCCCATATAGAGTGAGATCCTAATTAAGAAGTTTGTTCCAGAGTTTCAGCATTTTGGAATGTAAGAAACTTCTCAATATACACGAGTTTTTGCGTTTTTTACCTTGTAGTTCTTGTGAAACTATAAAACACTCATTATACACGTTTTTCGTAATGTCCTTTTGCTTCCCAATATAGAGTGCTTTCCATCCATTTTCGCGTTTTTTGTAGGTAACAATTTCAAAAGCACTTAAAATATATACCTTTTTGGTAATGTTATTTTATTTCTTCATATTGGTTGGTTTACATCCGTTTTAGCGTTTTTCTACGTAAAACACCGAAAAGACACGTTTTTAGTTATTTTTCTTTTGGATTCCCATATAGATTGACTTCCATGTTATTTATCGTGTTGGTTCCTAACATGCTGAAAAATACTCATATGACCGTTTTCTGGCAAATACGTTTAATTTCCCCATATAGGTGGCTTTGCATGCACTTTAGGGGTTTGGTACTTAAAAGTTCGAAAAAAAAAGCTAAATTTAACTTTTTTGATAATGTTCTTATTTCACATAATTTCCTGAAATTTGCCCGAATTTTGGCATTTCGGTACCTGTGAAGATGAATAAGAAAGAAAAAAATACTGTATTTTTTATTATTTACTTATTTATTGTTTCTCAATAAAGAGAGTTATTTGTGGCTTTTAGCTTTTTGGTAAATAATGAACTTAAAAACACTCATAATACTCGTTTCTCGTAATCTCCTTTCGTTTCCCAAAAAGCGTTTTTATTGGTAACATGATCAAAAACACTCAAAATACATGTTTTTGGTAATGTTATTCTGTTTCACCATAAAGAGTGTTTTGCATGCGTTTTAGTGTTTTGGTATATAAGGAGCTCAAAAACACATAAATGCAAGTTCTTGGTAAAAATTCGTTTTCCTCCAATGTAATGTGATTGCCCTCCTTTTTAGTGCTTTATTTTCTATCACGCTCAAAAATACTCAAAAGACACTTTTCTGGTAAAGTTTATTTTTTTTTAACAAAAATCTATTTTCGCATGCAATTTGTAGTTTTGCTAACTAAGAATGTGAAAAACACTGAAAACACACACATTTATTAAGGCTGTTCTGTTTCTCAATTAGGAGTGTTATACATGAGTTTTAGCATTTTTGTATCTCCATTCTTGGAGACTTCAATGTTCACCACCAGCTTTGGCTTTCCTCTCCCTTCACTGACCATCCTGGTGAACTAGCCTACAACTTTGCTATCCTCCATGACCTAGAGCAATTGGTGCAACACCCTACTCGTATTCCTGACCGTCTTGGAGATACGCCCAACATTCTTGACCTTTTCCTGACCTCTAATCCTTCTGCTTATGCTGTCACCCTTTCTTCTCCGTTGGGCTCCTCCGATCACAATCTCATATCTTTATCTTGTCCTATCACTCCAATCCCTCCTCAGGATCCCCCTAAGCGAAGGTGCCTCTGGCGTTTTGCCTCTGCTAGTTGGGGGGACCTGAGGCGGTATTTTGCTGATTTTCCTTGGAATGACTACTGCTTCCGTGTCAGAGACCCGTCTTTGTGTGCTGAGCACATAACAGAGGTGATAGTGTCTGGCATGGAGGCGTACATTCCTCACTCTTTTTCTCGTCCTAAACCTTCTAAACCTTGGTTTAACACAGCTTGTTCTCGTGCTATACATGATAGAGAGGTGGCCCACAAAAGGTACTTAAGCCTTCCTTCACCAGAATCTCATGCACTTTATATTTCTGCCCGGAACCATGCCAAGTCTGTTCTCCAACTAGCCAAAAACTCCTTCATTAACAGAAAATGTCAAAACCTTTCAAGATCTAACTCCCCTCGTGATTTCTGGCATCTAGCCAAAAACATCTCCAATAACTTTGCTTCTTCTTCTTTCCCTCCTCTACTTCAACCAGATGGCACCACTGCTATCACATCTATTTCTAAAGCTGAACTCTTTGCTCAAACCTTTGCTAAAAACTCTACCTTGGACGATTCTGGGCTTGTTCCTTCCTCTCCTCCACCCTCTGACTACTTCATGCCTCGTATTAAAATTCTTCGTAATAATGTTTTCCATGCCCTCGCTGGCCTAAACCCTCAGAAGGCTTATGGACCTGATGGGGTCCCTCCTATTGTTCTCCGAAACTGTGCCTCCGTGCTTGCACCTTGCCTAGTCAAACTCTTTCAGCTCTGTCTGTCAACATCTACCTTTCCTTCTTGCTGGAAGTTTGCCTACATTCAACCTGTTCCTAAAAAGGGTGACCGCTCTAATCCCTCAAACTACCGTCCTATTGCTTTAATTTCCTGCTTATCTAAAGTTTTTGAATCTATCCTCAACAGGAAGATTCTTAAACATCTATCACTTCACAACCTTCTATCTGATCGCCAGTATGGGTTCCGTCAAGGCCGCTCTACTGGTGATCTTCTGGCTTTCCTTACTGAGTCTTGGTCATCCTCTTTTAGAGACTTTGGTGAAACTTTTGCTGTTGCCTTGGACATATCAAAAGCCTTTGATAGAGTCTGGCACAAAGCTTTGATTTCCAAACTACCCTCCTACGGCTTCTATCCTTCTCTCTGTAACTTCATCTCAAGTTTCCTTTCTGACCGTTCTATTGCTGCTGTGGTAGACGGTCACTGTTCTTCTCCTAAATCTATTAACAGTGGTGTTCCTCAGGGTTCTGTCCTGTCACCCACTCTCTTCTTATTATTCATTAATGATCTTCTAAACCAAACTTCTTGTCCTATCCACTCCTATGCTGATGATACCACCCTGCACTTTTCCACGTCTTTTCATAGACGTCCAACCCTTCAGGAGGTAAACATATCGCGCAGGGAAGCCACAGAACGCCTGACTTCTGATCTTTCTAAAATTTCTGATTGGGGCAGAGCAAACTTGGTATTGTTCAATGCCTCAAAAACTCAATTCCTCCATCTATCAACTCGACACAATCTTCCAGACAACTATCCCCTCTTCTTCAATGACACTCAACTGTCCCCCTCTTCTACACTGAACATCCTCGGTCTGTCCTTTACTTATAATCTGAACTGGAAACTTCACATCTCATCTCTAGCTAAAACAGCTTCTATGAAGTTAGGTGTTCTGAGACGTCTCCGCCAGTTTTTCTCACCCCCCCAGCTGCTAACTCTGTACAAGGGCATTATCCGTCCATGTATGGAGTATGCTTCACATGTCTGGGGGGGTTCCACTCATACTGCTCTTCTAGACAGGGTGGAATCAAAAGCTTTTCGTCTCATCAACTCCTCTCCTCTAACTGACTGTCTTCAGCCTCTCTCTCACCGCCGCAATGTTGCATCTCTAGCTGTCTTCTACCGCTATTTTCATGCTAACTGCTCTTCTGATCTTGCTAACTGCATGCCTCCCCTCCTTCCGCGGCCTCGCTGCACAAGACTTTCTTCTTTCTCTCACTCCTATTCTGTCCACCTCTCTAACGCAAGAGTTAACCAGTATTCTCAATCATTCATCCCTTTCTCTGGTAAACTCTGGAACTCCTTGCCTGCTTCTGTATTTCCACCTTCCTATGACTTGAATTCCTTCAAGAGGGAGGTTTCAAGACACTTATCCACCAATTTTTGACCACTGCTTTGACCCTTTTAAGGGACTGGCATTTCAGTGGGCATTTTTTTTTTATTAGATTTTTGTTGCCCTTGGCCAGTATCCTTCCTACATAAAAAAAAAAAAAAAAAAAAAAAAGACCTTTCGTTTCCCAAACAAAAGGTTCTTTGCATGTATTTAAGCGTTTTTTATAGATAACATGATCAAAAACACTGAAAATACTAGGTTTTGGTAATGGTATTCTGTTTCTCCATAAAGTGTGTTTTGCATGCGTTTTAGCAGTTTTGTATATAAGGAGCTCAAAAACACTTATGGTAAGTTCTTGGTAAAAAATGATTTTATTCCAATGTAATGTGATTGCCCTGCTTTTGAGTGGTTTATTACCTATCACGCTGAAAAACACTCAAAAGGCACTTTTCTGGTAAATTCATTTTTTTCCCCACAAAGCTATTTTTGCATGTAATTTTGGGTTTTTGGTAACTAAGAAAGTGAAAAGCATTTAAAATCCACGCATTTAGTAAGGTTGTTCTGTTTCTCAATTAAGAGTGTTATTCATAAGTTTCAGCATTTTGGTATCTAGGAAATCTCTCCATATACACGAGTTTTTGCGTTGTTTGCTTTGTGGTTCTTTTTAACTATAAAACACTCATTATACACTTTTCTTGCAATGTCCTCTTGTTTCCCAATATAGAGTGCTTTGCATGAATTTTCGCGTTTTTGTAGGTAAAAAGATCAAAAACACTCAAAATATACCTTTTTGGAAACGTTTTTCTATTTCTTGATATTGGTTGGTTTGCATCCGTTTTTACGTTTTTCTACGTAAAACACTGAGAAAACACGTTTTCTGTAACTTTGTTTTCGATTCCCATATAGAGTGAGTTCCTTATTATTTATCGTCTCGGTGCCTAACATGCTAAAAAACACACAAAACACAGATTTCTGGAAATATCGTTTAATTTCCTCATAATGAAGGCTTTGCATGCACTTTAGGGTTTGGTACATAACTCCGAACAGAAAAAAGCTGAAATTAACTTTTTTGATACTATTCTTTTATCACATAATTGCCCTGAATTTTCCCAGAATTTTGGCATCTCGGTACCTATGAAAATGAATAAAAAAAAAAATCATATTTATTTCATTTTTTATTATTTATTTTTTAAATAAAGAGTGTTATTTGTGGGTTTTAGCTTTTTGGTACTAAAGGAATTAAAAAAAAAACACTCATAATACATGTTTCTCGTAATGTCCTTTCGTTTCCCAAATATAAGGTTCTTTGCATGTATTTAAGCATTTTTATAAATAACATGATCAAAAACACTGAAAATACATGTATTTGGTAATGTTTTTCTCTCTCTCCATAAGATGTATTTTGCATGCGTTTTAGCGTTTTGGTATATAAGGAGCTCAAAAACACTTAAAGGCATGTTCTTGGTAAAATTTGGTTTTATTCCCATGTAATGTGATTGCCCTGGTTTTTAGTGCTTTATTTTCATAACACGCTCAAAAAAACACTAAAAAAACATGTAAAGCCTCCCATGTGAGGAAATTAAAGACCTTACCAGAAATCTGTCTTTTGAGTGTTTTTTCAGCTTGTTAAGCACCAAAAAGATAAATAATAAGGAACTCACTCTATGTGGGAATCCAAAAAAATATTACTGAAAATGTGTCTTCTCAGTGTTTTACGTAGAAAAACGCTAAAATTGACGCAAACCAACCAATATCAAGTAGCAGAAAAACATTACCAAAAATATATATTTTGAGTGTTTTTGAGCTTGTTACCTATAAAAAAAAACGCAAAAAATTGATACAAAGCACTCTATATTGGGAAACAAAGGGACATTGCGAGAAAAGTGTATAATGAATGTTTTATAGTTCAAAAAAACACAAGGCAAAAAACGCAAAAACTCGTGTATATGGAGAAGTTTTCTAGACACCAAAATGCTGAAACTCATGAATAACACTCTTAATTGAGAAACAGAACATCCTTACTAAATGCGTGTCAAAAACACTAAAAGGCAAGTTCTTCGTAAAAGTTGGTTTTATTCCCATGTAATGTGATTGCTCTGCTTTTTAGTGCTTTATTGCCTAACAGTCTCAAAAACACTCAAAGACACTTTTCTGGTAATGTCATTTTCCCATATAAAGCTAGTTTCGCATGGAATTTGGGATTCTGGTAACTAAGAATGTAAAAAAAACACTCATTCAGTAAGGTTGCTCTGTTTCTTGATTAAGAAAATTATTCATGAGTTTCAGCATTTTGGTATCTTGAAAACTTCTCCACACATACGAGTTTTTGCGTTTTTTGCCTTGTGATTCTGGTGAAACTATAAAACACTCATTATACACGTTTTTCGTTATGTCCTTTTTTTTTTCCTAATATACAGTGCTTTCCATCCATTTTTTTTTTTATGTAACAAGATAAAAAACACACAAAATATACTTTTCTGGTAATATTATTCTATTTTTTCATATTGGTTGGTTTGCATCCGTTTTAGCGTGTTTTTACGTAAATCTTTTAAAAGACACGTTTTCAGTAATTTTGTTTTGGATTTCCATATAGAGTGACTTTCATATTATCTATCGTTTTGGTACCTAACATGCGAAAAAACACTCAAAAGACAGGTTTCTTGTAAAGTCGTTAAATTTTCCCAAATAGGTGGCTTTGCATACACTTTATGGTTTGGTACATAACTCCGAAAAAAAGGTAAAATTATCTTTTTCGATAATGTTCTTTTTTCCACATAATTTCCCTGAATTTTGGCAGAATTTTGGCATCTTGGTACCTATGAATATCAATAACAAAAAAATAAAAATGCTATTTTTTTTCTCTATAAAGAGTGTTAATTGTAGGTTTTAACGTTTTGGTACTTAAGGAACTTAAAAACATTCATAATACACATTTCTCGTAATGTCCTTTCGTTTCCCAAATATAGGGATCTTTCCATGTGTTTAAGTGTTTTTATAGGTAACATGATTAAAAACACGTTTCTCGTAATGTCCTTTTGTTTCCCAATAGGGAGTGCTTTGCATCCATTTTTGCGTTTTTTTGTAGGTAACAAGGTCAAAAACACTCAAAATGTACCTTTTTAGTAATGTTATTTTATTTCTTCCTATTGGTTGGTTTGCATCCGTTTTAGCGTTTTTCTACGTAAAACACCGAAAAGACACGTTTTCAGTAATTTTGTTTTAGATTCCCATATAGAGTGACTTGCATGTTATTTACCGTTATGGTGCCTAACAAGTTGAAAAACACTCATAACACAGTTTTCTGGCAAAGACGTTTAATTTCCCCATATAGGTGGCTTTGCATGCACATTAGGGTTTGCTACATAACAGTACGAAAAAAAAAACTATATTTAATTTTTTTGATAATGTTCTTATTTCACATAATTTCCTAAATTTTGCCCAAATTTTGGCATCTCGGTACCTGTGAAGATGAAAAAGAAAGAAAAAAATATCGTATTTTTTTATATATTTTTTTTTCTCAATAAAGAGTGTTATTTGTGGCTTTTAGCTTTTTGATAAATAATGATCTTAAAAACACTCGTAATACACGTTTCTCGTAATGTCCTTTAATTTCCTAAAAATAGGGTTCTTTGCATGTATTTAAGCGTTTTTATTGGTAACATGATCAAAAACACTCAAAATATATGTTTTTGGTAATGCTATTCTCTTTCTCCATGAAGTGTGTTTTGCATGCGTTTTAGCGTTTTGGTATATAAGGAGTTCAAAACACTTAAAGGCAAGTTCTTGGTAAAAATTGATTTTATTACCATGTAAAGTGATTCCCAGGCTTTTAGTGCTTTATTGCCTATCAAGCTCAAAAACACTCAAAAGACACTTTTCTGGTAATGTCATTTTTTTTCCCACATAAAGCTGGTTTCGCATTCAATTTAGGATTTTGGTAACTAAGAATGTGAAAAGCACTCAAAATACACGCATTTAGTAAAGTTGTTCTGTTTCTCAATTAAGAGTGTTATTCAGGAGTTTCAGCATTTTTGTATCTAGGAAACTTCTCCATATACACGAGTTTTTGCGTTTTTTGCCTTGTGGTTCTTGTAAACTATAAAACATTCATTATACACTTTTCTCGCAATGTCCCTTTGTTTTCCAATATAGAGTGCTTTGTATCAATTTTCGCGTTTTTTTTTTTTTTTTTAGGTAACAAGCTCGAAAACACTCAAAATATACCTTTTTGGTAATGTTTTTCTACTTCTTGATATTTGTTGGTTTCCATCCGTTTTAGCGTTTTTCTACGTAAAACACTGAGAAGACACGTTTCCAGTAATTTTGTTTTGGTTTGCCATATAGAGTGAGTTCCATATTATTTATCGTTTTGGTGCCTAACATGCTGAAAAACGCTCAAAACACAGATTTCTGGTAAGCCTCATATGGGAGGCTTTAGTGTTTGGTACATAACAGTCCGAAAAAAAGCTAATATCAACTTTTTCTTTTTAATATTCTCTTATCATATAATTGCCCTAATTTTTCCCGGAATTTTGGCATGTCGGTACCTATGAAGGTTAATAACAAAAAAAGAAAAGAAACACCTTTCATTGATTTTTTTTTATTTTTTATTTTTTTTCTAAATAATGAATGTTATTTGTGGGTTTTAGCTTTATGGAAGTTAAGGAACTTAAAAACACTCATAATACACGTTTCTCGTAATGTATTTAAGCGTTTTTATAGATAACATTATCAAAAACACTCAAAATACATCTTTTTGGTAATGTTATTCTTGTTCTCCATAAAGTTTATTTTGCATGCGTTTTAGCGGTTTAGTATATAAGGAGCTCAAAAACACTTAAAGGCAAATTCTTCGTAAAAGTTGGGATTATTCCCATGTAATGTGATCGTTCTGCTTTTTAGTGATTTGTTGCATATCACGCTGAAAAACACTCAAAAGACACTTTTCTGGTAATGTCATTTTTTTTCCAAAATGATGGTAGTTTCGCATGTAATTTGGCATTTTCGTAACTAAGAATGTGAAAAACACTCAAAATACTCAATTTCGTAAGGTACTTCTGTTAATCGATTAAAAGTGTTATTCATGCATTTATTCATTTTGGTATGTAAAAAATTTCTCTATATAGACGAGTTTTTGCGTTTATTGCCTTGTGATTCTTTTAAAACTATAAAACACTCATTATAAACATTTCTCGTAATATCCTTTTGTTTCCTAATATAGAGTGCTTTACATCGATTTTTTGCATTTTTTGTAGGTAACAAGCTCAAAAACATTCAAAATATATCTTTATATAACTTCCTTATATAGGTGGCTTTGCATGCATTTTAGGGTTTGGTACATAACAATCCGAAAAAAAAGCTATAATTAACTTTTATGATAATATTGTTTTTTCCATATAAATTCCGTGAATTTTGGCAGAATTTAGCATATCGGTACCTATGAAGATGAATAACCAAAAAAAAAAAAATCCCATTTTTTTATTTATTTATTTTCTAAAGAGTGTTATTTGTGGGTTTTAGCTTTTTGCTACTGAAGGAAATTAAAATCACTCATAATACACGTTTCTCGTAATGTTCTTTCGTTTCCCAAAAATAAGGTTCTTTACATGTATTTAAGCATTTTTTTTTTATCAAATTTTAGTGATCAAAAACACTCAAAATACATGTATTTTGTAATGTTATTCTGTTTCTCCATAAAATGTATTTTGCATGCGTTTTAGCGTTTTGGTACGTAAGGAGCTCAAAAACACTTAAAGGTAAGTTCTTGGTAAAATTTGGTTTTATTCCCATGTAATGTGATTGCCCTGGCATTTAAGGCTTTATTGCGTAACACGCTCAGAAACACTTAAAAGACATGCAAAGCCTTCCATATGAGGAAATTAAAGACCTAACAAGAAATATGTCTTTTCAGTGTTTTTCAGCATATTAGGCACCAAAACGATAAATAATAAGGAACTCACTCTATGTGGAATCCAAAAGAAAATTACTGAAAACGTGTCTTCTCAGTGTTTTACGTAGAAAAACGCAAAAATTGATACAAACCAACCAATATCAAGAAGCAGAATAACATTACCAAAAATGTATATTTTGAGTGTTTTTGTGCTTGTTTCCTACAAAAAAAAAAAAAACGCAAAAATTGATACTCTATATTGGGAAACAAAGGGACATTGCGAGAAAAGTATATAATGCATGTTTTATAGTTCAAAAAAACCACAAGGCAAAAAACGCAAAAACTCGTGTATATGCTGAAACTCATGAATAACACTCTTAATTGAGAAACAGAGCAACCTTACTAAATGCGTGTCAAAAACACTAAAAGGCAAGTTCTTCGTAAAAGTTGGTTTTATTCCCATGAAATGTGATTGCCCTGCTTTTTAGTGCTTTATTGCCTAACACGCTCAAAAACACTCAGACACTTTTCTGATAATGTCATTTTTTTCCTACATAAAGCTAGTTTCGCATGGAATTTGGGGTTTTGGTAACTAAGAATGTAAAATAACACTCAAAATACACGCATTTATTAAGGTTGTTCTGTTTCTTGATTAGAGTGTTATTCATGAGTTTCATTATTTTGGTATCTTAGAAACTTCTCCATATAGTCGAGTTTTGGCGTTTTTTGCCTTGTGATTCTGGTGAAACTATAAAACACTCATTATACACGTTTCTCGTTATGTCCTTTTTTTTTTTTTTACTTATATAGAGTGCTTTGCATATATTTTCGCATTTTTTTTATGTAACAAGCTCAAGAACACACAAAATATATGTTTTGGTAATGTTATTCTATTTCTTCATATTGGTTGGTTTCCATCTGTTTTAGCGTTTTTCTACGTAAATCTTTTAAAAGACACGTTTCCAGTAATATTGCTTTGGATTTCCATATAAAGTGACTTTCATATTATTTATCGTTTTGGTGCCTAAAATGCTTTTTGGTGCCTTTTGCCTCCCAATATAGAGTGCTTTCCATCCATTTTCGCGTTTTTTTTAGGTAACAAAATCAAAAACACTCAAAATATACCTTTTTGGTGATGTTATTCTATTTCTTCATTTTGGTTGGTTTGCATCCGTTTTAGCGTTTTTTACGTAAAACACCGAAAAGACGCGTTTTCAGTAATTTATTTTTGGATTCCCATATACATTGACTTCCTTGTGTTTTATCGTGTTGGTTCCTAACATGCTGAAAAACCCTCATAAGTCACTTTTCTTGCAAAGACGTTTAATTTCCCCATATAGGTGGCTTTCCATGCAATTTAGGGGTTTGGTACATAACAGTCCGAAAAAAAAGCTAAATGTAACTTTTTTGATAATGTTCTTTTTTTATATAATTTCCTGAACTTTGCCCGAATTTTGGCACCTCCTTACCTGTGAAGATAAATAAGAATGAAAAAAAAATATCGTATTTTTTTATTTATTTATTTATTTTTTCTCAATAAAGAGTGTAATTTGTGGCTTTTAGCTTTTTCGTACTTAATGAACTTAAAAACACTCATAATACACGTTTCTCATAATGTCATTTCGTTTCCCAAAAATAGGGTTCTTTGCATGTATTTAAGCGTTTTTATTGGTAACATGAACAAAAACACTCAAAATACATGTCTTTGGTAATGTTATTCTGTTTCACCCTAAAGTGTATTTTGCATGCATTTTAGTGTTTTGGTATATAAGGAGCTCAAATACACTTAAAGGCAAGTTCTTGTTAAAAATTGGTTTTATTTCAATGTAATGTGATTGCCCTACTTTTTAGTGCTTTATTGGCTAACACGCTCATAAACACTCAAAAGATATTTTTCTGGTAATGTCAGTTTTTTCCCACATAAAGCTGGTTTCGCATGCAATTTGGGGTTTTGGTAACTAAGGATGTGAAAAGCACTCAAAATACACGCATTTAGTAAGATTGTTCTGTTTCTCAATTAAAAGTGTTGTTCCAGAGTTTCAGCATTTTGGAATGTAAGAAACTTCTCTATATACACGAGTTTTGCGTTTTTTGCCTTGTAGTGCTTGTGAAACTATAAAACACTCATTATACATGTTTCTCGTAATGTCCTTTTGCTTCCCAATATAGAGAGCTTTCCATCTATTTTCGCGTTTTTTGTAGGTAACAATTTCAAAAACACTCAAAATATACCTTTTTGGTAATGTTATTCTATTCCTTCATATTGGTTGGTTTGCATCCGTTTTAGCATTTTTTTCTACGTAAAACACCGAAAAAACACGTTTTTAGTAATATTGTTTTGGATTCCTATATAGACTTCCATGTTATTTATCGTGTTGGTTCCTAAGATGCTGAAAAACTCTCATAAGACCGTTTTCTGGCAAAGACGTTTAATTTCCCCATGCACTTTAGTGGTTTGGTACATAATAGTCCGAAAAAAAAACTAAACTTAACTTTTTCCATAATGTTCTTATTTCACATAATTTCCTGAATTTTGCCCGAATTTTGGTGTCTCGGTACCTGTGAAGATGAATAAGAAAGAAAAAAAAATATCGTATTTTTTTTTATTTATTTATTGTTTCTCAATAAAGAGTGTTATTTGTGGCTTTTAGCTTTTTGGTAATTAATGAACTTAAAAACACTCATAATACGCGTTTCTCGTAATCTCCTTTCGTTTCCTATAAATAGAGTTCTTTGCATGTATTTTAGCGTTTTCATTGGTAACATGATCAAAAACACTCAAAATATATGTTTTTGTTAATATTATTCTTTTTCACCATAAAGAGTGTTTTGCATGCGTTTTAGTGTTTTGGTATATAAGGAGCTCAAAAAACACTTAAAGGCAAGTTCTTGGTAAAAATTCGTTTTCCTCCAATGTAATGTGATTGCCTTCCTTTTTAGTGCTTTATTGCCTATCACGCTCAAAAACACTCAAAAGACACTTTTCTGCTAGTCTTTTTTTTTCCCACAAATCTATTTTCGCATGCAATTTGGGGTTTTGGTAACTATGAATGTGAAAAGCACTCAAAATACACACATTTATTAAGGTTGTTGTTTCTAAATTAGGAATGTTATACATAATTTTCAGCATTTTTGTATCTAGGAAACCTCTCCATATACACGAGATTTTGCGTTTTTTGCCTTGTGGTTCTTTTGAACTATAAAACACTCATTATACACTTTTCTTGCAATGTCCTTTTGTTTTCCAATATAGAGTGCCTTGCATCAATTTTCGCGTGGTAATAAGCTCAAAAACACTCAAAATATACGTTTTTAGTAACGTTTTTCTATTTCTTTATATTGGTTGCTTTGCATCCGTTTTAGCGTTTTTCTACGTAAAACACTGAGAAGATACTTTTTCTGTAACTTTGTTTTGGATCCCCATATAGAGGTGAGTTCCTTATTATTTATCGTTTTGGTGCTTAACATGCTAAAAAACACTAAAAACACAGATTTCTGGTAAGGTCGTTAAATTTCTTCATATAGGAGGCTTTGCATGCACTTTAGGGTTTGGTACATAGCAGTTCGAAAAAAAAGCTGAAATTAACTTTTTTAATAATATTCTTTTATCATACGATTGCCCTGAATTTTCCCAGAATTTTGGCATCTCGGTACTATGAAGATGAATAACAAAAAAAAAAAAAAAATCCAATTTTTTATATATTTTTTTATTTTTTTTTATTTTCTAAATAAAGAGTGTTATTTGTGGGTTTTAACTTTTTGGTACTTAACAAACTTAAAAAAAACACTCATAATACACGTTTCTCGTAATGTCCTTTTGTTTCCCAAACATAATGTTCTTTGCATGTATTTAAGCGTTTTTATAGATAACATTATCAAAAAACGCTCAAAATATATGTTTTTGGTAATGTTATTCTGTTTCTCCATAAAGATTGTTTTGCATGCGTTTTAGCGGTTTGTTATATAAGGAGCTAAAAAACACTTAAAGGCAAGTTTTTGGTATAAATTGGTGTTATTCTAATGTAATTTCATTGCCGTGCTTTTTAGTGCTTTATTGCCTATCACGCTCAAAAACACTTAAAAGACACTTTTCTGGTAATGTTTTTTTTTTCTCACATAAAGGTGGTTTCGCATGTAGTTTGGGGTTTTGATAACTAAGAATGTGAAAAGCACGCAAAATACACGCATTTAGTAAGGTTGTTCTGTTTCTCAGTTAAGAGTGTTATTCATGAGTTTCAGCATTTTGGTATCTAGGAACATTCTCCATATACACGAGTTTTTGTGTTTTTTGCCTTTCGTTTGAACTATAAAAAACTCATTATACACTTTTCTTGCAAAGTCCTTTTCTTTTCTTATGTAGAGTGCTTTGCATCAATTTTCCCGTTTTTTTTTCTAGGTAACAAGCACAAAAACACTCAAAATATGCCTTTTTGGTAATGTTTTTCTATTTGTTGATATTGGTTGGTTTGCATCTGTTTCAGCGTTTTTCTACGTAAAACACTGAAAAGTTTTCAGCAATTTTGTTTTGGATTCTCATATAGGGTGAGTTTCTTATTATTTATCGTTTTGGTGCCTAACATGCTGAAAAAACACTCAAAAAACAGATTTCTGGTAAGGTCGTTTAATTTCCTCATATAGGAGTCTTTGGATGCACTTTAGGGTTTGGTATATAACAATCCGAAAAAAAAGCTAAAATTAACTTTTTTGATAATTTTCTTTTATCATATAACAGCTCTGAATTTTCCCAGAATTTTGGAATCTCGGTACCTATGAAGATGAATAATAAAAAAAAAAAATCCTATTTTTTATTTTCTTACTTTTTTTTCTAAATAAAGAGTGTTATTTGTAGGTTTTATTTTTTTGGTACTTAAACTTAAAAACACTTATAATACACATTTCTCGTAATGTCCTTTCGTTTCGCAAACATAAGGTTCTTTATATGTATTTAAGCCTTTTTATAGATAACATGATCAAAACCCCAAAAATATTTGTTTTTGGTAATTTTATTCTGTTTCTCCATAAAAGGTGTTTTGCATGCGTTTTAGCGTTTTGGTATGTAATGAGCTCAAAAACACTTAAAGGCAAGTTCTTGGTAAAAGTTGTTTTTATTCCCATGTAATGTTATTACCCTGCTTTTTAGTGCTTTATTGCCTAACACGCTCAAAACACTCAAAAGACACTTTTCTGGTAATATAATTTATTTCCCACATAAAGCTAGTTTTGCATGGAATTTGGGAATGTGAAAAAGAATGTGAAAAAAAAATCAAAACACAGGCATTAATAAGGTTTTTCTATTTCTTATTTAAAAGTGTTATTCATGATTTTCAGCATTTTGGTAGGTAAGAAACTTTTCTAATACACACATTTGGTAAGGTATTTCTGTTTCAAAATTAAAAGTGTTATTCATGAGTTTCATCTTTTTGGTATGTAAGAAACTTCTTTATGTACACGAGTGTTTTAGTTTTTTACCTTGTGGTTCTTGTCAAACTATAAAACACTCATACACGTTTCTCGTAATGTCCTTTTCTTTGCCAATATAAAGTGCTTTCCATCCATTTTTTGCTTTTTTTTGTAGGTAACAAGCTCAAAAACACATCAAAATATATCTTTTTGGTAATGTTATTCAATTTCTTCTTATTGGTTGGTTTACATCCGTTTTAGTGTTTTTTTTAAGTAAATCACTGAAAAGACACGTTTTCAGTAATATTGTTGAAATTGCTGAAAAACACTCAAAAGACAGGTTTCTGGTAAAGTCGTGAAATTTCTTCATATAGGTGGATTTGCATGCACTTCAGGGTTTGTACATAACTCCGGAAAAAGGCTAAAATTATTTTTTTTTATAAAGATTTTTTTTACAAAATTTCCATGAATTTTGCCAGAATTTTGGCATCTCGGTACCTATGAAGATGAATAACAAAAAAAAATATTTTTTTTTCTCTATAAAGAGTGTTATTTGTGGGTTTTAGCTTTTTGGTACTTAAGGAACTTAAAAACACTCATAATACACGATTTTCGTAATGTCCTTTTGTTATACAAACATAGGGTCCTTTACATGTATTTAAGCGTTTTTATAGGTTACATGATAAAAAAAAAACTCTAAATACATGTTTTTGGTAATGTTATTCTGTTTCTCCATAAAGGGTGTTTTGCATGCGTTTTAGCAATCTGGTATGTAAGGAGTTAAAAAATACTTAAAGGCAAGTTCTTCGTAAAAGTTTTCGTAAAAGGTTTTATTCCCATGTAATGTGATTGTTCTGCTTTTAAGTGCTTTGTTGCATATCACGCTCAAAAACACTAAAAAGACACTTTTTTTGGTAATGTCATTTTTTTTTTCCACATAAAGGTAGTTTCGCATGTAATTTGGGATTTTCGTAACTAAGAATGTGAAAAACACTCAAAATACACATATTTGGTAAGGTAGTTCTGTTTCTCAATTAAAAGTGTTATTCATGCATTTCAGCATTTGGTATGTAAGAAACTTCTCTATATACACGAATTTTTGCGTTTTTTGCCTTGTGGTTCGTGTGAAACTATAAAACACTCATTATACACGTTTTTCGTAATGTTCTTTTGTTTCCCAATATAGAGTGCTTTCCATCCATTTTCGCATTTTTTGTAGGTAACAAGCTGAAAAACACTCAAAATATATCTTTTTGGTAATGTTATTGTATTTCTTCATATTCGTTGGCTTGCATCCGTTTTAGCGTTTTTCTTCGTAAATCACTTAAAAGACACGTTTTCAGTAGTATTGTTGAAATTGCTGGAAAAAACACTCAAAAGACAGATTTCTGGTAAAGTCGTGTAATTTCCCCATATAGGTGTCTTTGCATGCACTTCTGGGATTGGTACATAATTTTTTTACAATGTGTTTTTTACATAATTTCCCTGAATTTTGCCTGAATTTTGGCATCTTCATACCTATTTAGATGAATAACAAAAAAAGAAAAACCTATTTTTTTAGTTATTTATTTTTTCTCTATTTGTGGGTTTTAGTTTTTTGTTACTTAAGGAACTTAAAAACAATCATAATACACGATTTTCGTAATGTCCTTTCGTTTCACAGACATAGGGTTCTTTGCATGTATTTAAGCGTTTTTATAGGTAACATGATCAAAAACACTCAAAATAATGTAACAAAAGGATGTATAAATGTAATTTGGGATTTTCGTAACTAAAAGTGTGAAAAACACTCAAAATACACACATTTGGTAAGGTAGTTCTGTTTCTCAATTAAAAGTGTTATTCATGAGTTTTAGCATTTTGGTATGTAAGAAACTTCTCTATATACACGAGTTTTTGCGTTTTTTTTTTCTTGTGGTTCTTGTGAAACTATAAAACAATCATTATACACGTTTCTCTAAATGTCCTCTTTTCTTCCCAATATAGAGTGCTTTTACATCCATTTTCGCGTTTTTTTTTCTAGGTAAAAAGCCCCAAAACACGTTTTGGTAATGTTATTCTATTTCTTCATATTCGTTGCTTTGCATCCGTTTTAGCGTTTTTTCTACGTAAAACGCTGAAAAGACACGTTTTCAGTAATTTTGTTTTGGATTCACATATTGACTGACTTCCATATTATTTATCGGTTTAGTGCCTAACATACTGAAAAACACTGAAAAGACAGGTTTCTGGCAAAGTCGTTTAATTTCCTCATATAGGTGGCTTTGCATGCACTTTAAGGTTTGGTAAATAACAATCCGAAAAAAAAGCTATAATTAACCCTTTTGATAATGTTCTTTTTTTCCACGTAAATTTCCTGAATTTTGGCAGAATTTTTTAATCTTTTTTAATTTTTTTTTTCTCTTTAAAGAGTGTTATTTGTGGGTTTTAACGTGTTGGTACTTGAGGAACTTTAAAACAGTCATAATAAACGTTTTTCGTAATGTCCTTTCGTTTCCCAAACATAGGGTTCTTTGAATGTATTTAAGCGTTTTTATAGGTAACATGATCAAAAACACTTAAAACACATGTTTTTTGTAATGTTTTTTTCTGGAGTGTTTTGCATGCATTTTAGCGTTTTGGTATGTAAGGAGCTCAAAAACACATAATGGCAAGTTCTTGATCAAAGTTGGTTTTATTCCCATGTAATGTGATTGCCCTGCTTTCTAGTACTTTATTGCCAAACATGCTCAAAAACACTCAAAAGACACTTCTGGTAATGTCATTTTTTTCTCACATAAAGCTAGTTTCGCATGCTTTTTGGGATTTTGCTAACTAACAATGTGAAAAACAATGAAAATGCACGCTTTTGGTAAGATTGTTCTGTTTCTCAATTAAGATTGTTATTTATGAGTTTCAGCATTTTGGTATCTAAGAAACTTCTTTATATACACAAGTTTTTGCGCTTTTTGCCTTGTGGTTCTTGTGAACCACAAACACTCATTATACACGTTTCTCGTAATGTCCTTTTCTTTAGCAATAGGGAGTGCTTTGCATCCATTTTCACCTTTTTTGTAGGTAACCAGCTCAAAAATACTAAAAATATAGTTTTTTTGTAATATTATTCTATTTTTTTTTCATATTGGTTGGGTTGCATCCGTTTTAGCGTTTTTCTACGTAAAACACCGAAAAGACACGTTTTCAGTAATTTTGTTTTGGATTCCCATATAGAGTGACTTCCATGTTATTTATCGTTTTGGTGCCTAACAAGCTGAAAAACACTCATAAGACAGTTTTCTGGCAAAGACGTTTGATTTCCCCATATAGGTGGCTTTGCATGCACTTTATCGTTTGCTACATAACAGTCGAAAAAAAAAGCTAAAATTAACTTTTTTGATAATGTTCTTATTTCAGAAAATTTCATGAATTTTGCTTGAATTTTGGCACCTCGGTACCTGTGAAGATAAATAAGAAAGAAAAATAAATATCGTATTTTTTTTATTTATTTATTTATTTTTTCTCAATAGAGAGTTATTTGTGGCTTTTAGCTTTTTGGTACTTAATGAATTTAAAAATACTCATAATACACGTTTCTCGTAATGTCCTTTCGTTTCCCACAAATAGGGTTCCTAGCATGTATTTAAGCGTTTTTATTGGTAACATGATCAAAAACACTCAAAATACATGTTTTTGGTAATGTTATTCTGTTTCTCCATAAAGTATAGTTTGCATGCGTTTTAACGTTTTGGTATATAAGGAGCTCAAAAACACTTAAAGGCAATTTCTTGGTAAACATTGACTTTATTCCCATGTAATGTGATTGCCCTTCTTTTTAGTACTTTACTGCCTATCACGCTCAAAAACACTCAATAGACACTTTTCTGAAAATGTCGTTTTTTTTTTTTTTTACTACATAAAGCTGGTTTCGCAATCAATGGGTTTTGGGTAACTAAGAATGTGAAAAGCACTCAAAATACACGCATTTAGTAAGGTTTTTCTGTTTCTCAATTTTGAGTGTTGTTCATGAGTTTCGGCATTTTGGTATCTAGGAAACTAGCTAGTTTCGCATGTAATTTGTGATTTTCGTAACTAAGAATGTGAAAAACACTCAAAATACACACATTTTGTAAGGTAATTCAGTTTCTCAATTAAAAGTGTTATTCATGAGTTTCATCATTTTTGTATCTAAGAAACTTCTCTAGGTACAGGAGTTTTTGCGTTTTTTGCCTTTTGGTTCTTGTGGAACTATAAAACACTCATTATACACGTTTCTCAGAATATCCTTTTGTTTTGCAATACTTTGCAACCATTTTTGCATTTTTTTTTAGGTAACAAGCTCAAAAACATTCAAAATATACATATTTGGTAATGTTATTCTATTTCTTCATATTTCTTCTATTTCTTCATTTCTTCAAAATGGATGTAAAAGCACTCTATATTGGGAAGAAAAAAGGACATTTAGAGAAACGTGTATAATGATTGTTTTATAGTTTCACAAGAACCACAAGACAAAAAACGCAAAAACTCGTGTATATAGAGAAGTTTCTTACATACCAAAATGCTAAAACTCATGAATAACACTTTTAATTGAGAAACAGAACTACCTTACCAAATATGTGTATTTTGAGTGTTTTTCACATTCTTAGTTACGAAAATCCCAAATTACATTAATACATTATTTTGTTACATTATTTTGAGTGTTTTTGATCATGTTACCTATAAAAACGCTTAAATACATGTGAAACGAAAGGACATTACGAAAATCGTGTATTATGATAGTTTTTTAAGTTCCTTAAGTACCAAAAAACTAAAACCCACAAATAGAGAAAAAATAAATAACTAAAAATATACATTTTTTTTTTGTTATTCATCTAAATAGGTATGAAGATGCCAAAATTCAGGCAAAATTCAGGGAAATTATGTAAAAAACAAATTATAAAAAAAAAATTTTTTACCTTTTTTCCGGAATTATGTATCAAACCCAGAAGTGCATGCAAAGCCACCTATATGGGGAAATCACACGACTTTACCAGAAATCTGTCTTTTGAGTGTTTTTTCCAGCAATTTCAACAATACTACTGAAAACGTGTCTTTTAAGTGATTTACGAAGAAAAACGCTAAAACGGATGCAAGCCAACCAATATGAAGAAATACAATAACATTACCAAAAAGATATATTTTGAGTGTTTTTCAGCTTGTTACCTACAAAAAATGCGAAAATGGATGGAAAGCACTCTATATTGGGAAACAAAAGAACATTACGAAAAACGTGTATAATGAGTGTTTTATAGTTTCACACGAACCACAAGGCAAAAAACGCAAAAATTCGTGTATATAGAGAAGTTTCTTACATACCAAAATGCTGAAATGCATGAATAACACTTTTAATTGAGAAACAGAACTACCTTACCAAATGTGTGTTTTTTGAGTGTTTTTCACATTCTTAGTTACGAAAAGAATATTATAAAAAAAGTTAATTTCAGCTTTTTTTTTTTTCGAACTGTTATGTACCAAACCCTAAAGTGCATGCAAAGCCTCCTATATGAAGAAATTTAACGACCTTACCAGAAATCTGTGTTTTGATTGTTTTTTAGCATGTTAAGCTCCAAAACGATGATAATAAGGAACTCACCTCTATATGGGGATCCAAAACAAAGTTACTGAAAACGTGTCTTCTCAGTGTTTTACGTAGAAAAACGGTAAAACGGATGCAAAGCAACCAATATAAAGAAATAGAAAAACGTTACTAAAAAGGTATATTTTGAGTGTTTTTGAGCTTATTACCTACAAAAAACGCAAAAATTGATGCAAAGCACACTATATTGAAAAACAAAAGGACATTGCAAGAAAAGTGTATAATGAGTGTTTTATAGTTCAAAAGAACCACAAGGCAAAAAACGCAAAATCTCGTGTATATGGAGAGGTTTCCTAGATACAAAAATGCTGAAACTTATGTATAACATTCCTAATTTAGAAACAGAACAACCTTCATAAATGCGTGTATTTTAAGTGCTTTTCACATTCTTAGTTACCAAAACCCCATATTGCATGCGAAAATAGATTTGTGGGAAAAAAAATGACTTTACCAGAAAAGTGTCTTTTGAGTGTTTTTGAGCGTGATAGGCAATAAAGCACTAAAACGGAAGGCAATCACATTACATTGGAGGTAAACGAATTTTTACCAAGAACTTGCCTTTAAGTGTTTTTTGAGCTACTTATATACCAAAACACTAAAACGCATGCAAAACACTCTTTATGGTGAAACAGAATAATATTACCAAAATCATATATTTTGAGTGTTTTTGATCATGTTACCAATGAAAACGCTAAAATACATGCAAAGAACTCTATTTTTAGGAAACGAAAGGAGATTACGAGAAACGTGTATTATGAGTGTTTTTAAGTTCATTAATTACCAAAAAGCTAAAAGCCACAAATAACACTCTTTATTGAGAAACAATAAATAAATAAAAAAATACGATATTTTTTTTCTTTCTTATTCATCTTCACAGGTACCGAGATGCCAAAATTCGGGCAAAATTCAGGAAATTATGTGAAGAACATTATCAAAAAATTTAAGTTTAGTTTTTTTTTCGGACTATTATGTACCAAACCTTTAAAGTGCATGGGGAAATTAAACGTCTTTGCCAGAAAACGGTCTTATGAGAGTTTTTCAGCATCTTAGGAACCAACACGATAAATAACATGGAAGTGAATCTATATGGGAATCCAAAACAATATTACTAAAAACGTGTTTTTTCGGTGTTTTACGTAGAAAAATGCTAAAATGGATGCAAACCAACCAATATGAAGGAATAGAATAACATTACCAAAAAGGTATATTTTGAGTGTTTTTGAAATTGTTACCTACAAAAAACGCGAAAATAGATGGAAAGCTCTCTATATTGGGAAGCAAAAGGACATTACGAGAAACGTGTATAATGAGTGTTTTATAGTTTCACAAGAACTACAAGGCAAAAAACGGAAAAAGTCGTGTATATAGAGAAGTTTCTTACATTCCAAATGCTGAAACTCTGGAACAACACTTTTAATTGAGAAACAGAACAATCTTACTAAATGCGTGTATTTTAAGTGCTTTTCACATCCTTAGTTACCAAAACCCGAAATTGCATGCGAAACCAGCTTTATGTGGGAACAAAATATCTACCAGAAAAATGTCTTTTGAGTGTTTTTGAGCGTGTTAGTCAATAAAGAACTAAAAAGCAGGGCAATGACATTACATTGAAATAAAACCAATTTTTAACAAGAACTTGCCCTTAAATGTATTTGAGCTCCTTATATACCAAAACACTAAAATGCATGCAAAATACACTCTAGGGTGAAACAGAATAACATTACCAAAAACATGTATTTTGAGTGTTTTTGATCATGTTACCAATAAAAACGCTTAAATACATGCAAAGAATCCTATTTTTGGGAAAGGAAAGGACATTAAGAGAAACGTGTATTATGAGTGTTTTTAAGTTCATTAAGTACGAAAAAGCTAAAAGCTACAAATTACACTCTTTATTGAGAAAAAATAAATAAATAAATAAAAAAATACGATATTTTTTTTTCATTCTTATTTATCTTCACAGGTAAGGAGGTGCCAAAATTCGGGCAAAGTTCAGGAAATTATATAAAAAAAGAACATTATCAAAAAAGTTACATTTAGCTTTTTTTTTTGGACTGTTATATACCAAACCCCTAAATTGCATGCAAATCCACCTATATGGGGAAATATAACGTCTTTGCCAGAAAACTTACTTATGAGGGTTTTACAGCATGTTAGGAACCAACACGATAAAACACAAGGAAGTCAATCTATATGGGAATCCAAAAATAAATTACTGAAAACGCGTCTTTTCGGTGTTTTACGTAGAAAACGCTAAAACGGATGCAAACCAACCAAAATGAAGAAATAGAATAACATTACCAAAAAGGTATATTTTAAGTGTTTTTGATATTGTTACCTATAAAAAACGCGAAAATGGATGGAAAGCACTCTATATTGGGAGGCAAAAGGCACCAAAAAGCATTTTAGGCACCAAAACGATAAATAATATGAAAGTCACTCTATATGGAAATCCAAAGCAATATTACTGGAAACGTGCCTTTTAAAAGATTTACGTAGAAAAACGCTAAAACAGATGCAAACCAACCAATATGAAGAAATAGAATAACATTACCAAAACATATATTTTGTGTGTTCTTGAGCTTGTTACATAAAAAAAATGCGAAAATATATGCAAAGCACTCTATATAAGTAAAAAAAAAAAAAAAGGACATAACGAGAAACGTGTATAATGAGTGTTTTATAGTTTCACCAGAATCACAAGGCAAAAAACGCAAAAACTCGACTATATGGAGAAGTTTCTAAGATACCAAAATAATGAAACTCATGAATAACACTCTAATCAAGAAACAGAACAACCTTACTAAATGCGTGTATTTTGAGTGTTATTTTACATTCTTAGTTACCAAAACCCCAAATTCCATGCGAAACTAGCTTTATGTGGGAAAAAAATGACATTACCAGAAAAGTGTCTTTGAGTGTTTTTGAGCGTGTTAGGCAATAAAGCACTAAAAAGCAGGGCAATCACATTACATGAAAATAAAACCAACTTTTACGAAGAACTTGCCTTTTAGTGTTTTTGACACGCATTTAGTAAGGTTGCTCTGTTTCTCAATTAAGAGTGTTATTCAAGAGTTTCAGCATATACACGAATTTTTGCGTTTTTTGCCTTGTGTTTTTTTTGAACTATAAAACATTCATTATACACTTTTCTCGCAATGTCCCTTTGTTTCCCAATATAGAGTGCTTTGTATCAATTTTCGCGATTTTTTTTGTAGGAAACAAGCACAAAAACACTCAAAATATACATTTTTGGTAATGTTATTCTGCTCCTTGATACTGGTTGGTTTGTGTCAGTTTTAGCGTTTTTCTACGTAAAACACTGAGAAGACACGTTTTCAGTAATTTTCTTTTGGATTCCCACATAGAGTGAGCTCCTTATTATTTATCTTTTTTGTGCCTAATATGCTGAAGAACACTGAAAAGACATATTTCTTGTTAGGTCTTTAATTTCCTCATATGGGAGGCTTTGCATGTCTTTTAAGTGTTTGTGAGCGTGTTAAGCAATAAAGCCCTAAATGAATTGGCAATCACATTACATGGGAATAAAACCAAATTTTACCAAGAACTTACCTTTAGGTGTTTTTGAGCTCCTTATGTACCAAAACGCTAAAACGCATGCAAAATACATTTTATGGAGAAACAGAATAACATTACAAAATACATGTATTTTGAGTGTTTTTGATCATGTTATGTATAAAAACGCTTAAATACATTTAAAGAACCTTATTTTTGGGAAACGAAAGAACATTACGAGAAACGTGTATTATGAGTGATTTTTAATTTCCTTCAGTACCAAAAAGCTAAAACTACAAATAACACTCTTTAGAAAAATAAATAGATAAAAAAAAATGGGATTTTTTTGGGGGTTATTCATCTTCATAGGTACCGAGATGCTAAAATTCTGCCAAAATTCACGGAATTTATGTGGAAAAAAGAATACTATCATAGAAGTTAATTATAGCTTTTTTTTTCGGATTATTATGTACCAAATGCATGCAAAGCCACCTATATAAGGAAGTTAAAGGACTTTACCAGAAACCTGTCTTTTCAGTGTTTTTCAGCATGTTAGGCACCAAAACGATAAATAATATGGAAGTCAGTCAATATGTGAAACCAAAAGAAAATTACTGAAAACGTGTCTTTTCAGTGTTTTACTTAGAAAAACGCTAAAGCGGATATAAACCATCCTATATGAAGAAATAGAATAACATTACCAAAAAGATATATTTTGAATGTTTTTGAGCTTGTTACCTACAAAAAATACAAAAAATCGATGTAAAGCGAAAACTACCATCATTTGGGAAAAAAAAAATGGCATTACCAGAGAAGTGTCTTTTGAGTGTTTTTCAGCGTGATATGCAACAAATCACTAAAAAGCAGAACGATCACATTACATGGGAATAATCCCAACTTTTACGAAGAATTTGCCTTTAAGTGTTTTTTAACCCCTTATATACCTAACCGCTAAAACGCATGCAAAACAAACTTTATGGAGAAACAGAATAACATTACCAAAAACATGCTTTTCAGTGTTTTTTGATCATGTTACCTATAAAAACGCTAAAGTACATGCAAAGAACATTATGTTTGGGAAGCAAAAGGACATTACAAGAAACGTGTATTATGAGTGTTTTTTTTAACTTCCTTAAGTACCAAAAAGCAAAAACCCACAAAAAACACTCTTTATTTAGAAAATAAAAAAAATAAAATAAAAATAAAATAAATAGGATTTTTTATTTTTTTGTAATTCATATTCATAGTTACTGAGATGCCAAAATTCTGGGAAAATCCAGGGCAATTATGTGATAAAAGAATATTATCAAAAAAATTAATTTCAACTTTTTTTTTTCGAACTGTTATGTACCAAACCCTAAAGTGCATCCAAAGCCTCCTATATGAGGAAATTAAACGACCTTAAAAGAAATCTGTCTTTTGAGTGTTTTTCAGAATTTTAGGCACCAAAACGATAAATAAATAACTCACTTTATATGGGAATCACTTTTATATGGGAAAAAAACCTACTGAAAACGTGTCTTCTCAGTGTTTTACGTAGAAAAACGCTAAAACGTATGCAAACTAACCAATATAAAAAAAAATAAAAAAACATTACTAAAAAGGTATGTTTTGAGTGTTTTTGAGCTTATTACCTACAAAAAACGCAAAAAATTGAGGCAAAGCACTCTATATTAGGAAATAAATGGACATTGCAAAAAAAGTATATAATGAGTGTTTTATAGTTCAAAAGAACCAAAAGGCAAAAAACGCAAAAACTTGCGGATATGGAGAAGTTTCTTAGATACCAAAATGCTTAAACTCATGAATAACATTCCTAATTGAGAAACAGAACAACCTTACTAAATGCGTGTATTTTGAGAGCTTGTCACATTCTTAGTTACCAAAACCCAAAATTGCATGCGAAACCAGCTTTATGTGAGAAAAAAATGACATTACGAGAAAAATGTCTTTTGAGTGTTTTTGAGCTTGATAGGCAATAAAGCACTAAAAAGCGGGGCAATCACATTATATTTCAATAAAACCAATTTTTATCAAGAATTTGCCTTTAACTGTTTTTTAGCTCCTTATATACTAAACCGCTAAAACGCATGCAAAACAAACTTTATGGAGAACCAGAATAACATTACCAAAAAGATGTATTTTGAGTGTTTTTGATAATGTTTTCTATAAAAACGCTTAAATACATGCAAAGAACCTTATGTTTGGGAAACGTAAGGACATTACGAGAAATGTGTATTATGAGTGTTTTTAAGTTCCTTAACTACCAAAGAGCTAAAACCCACAAATAACAAAAAAAAAAAAAAAAAAATAAAATAAAATAAAATAAATAAATGAAAGGTTTTTCTTTTCTTTTTTTGTTATTCACCTTCTTAGGTACCGAGATGCAAATATTCCGGAAAAAATTAGGGCAATTGTATGATAAGACAATATTATATATAAAAAAAGTTGATATTAGCTTTTTTTTCGGACTGTTATGTACCAAAGTGCACTCAAAGCCTCCCAAATGAAGAAATTAAACGACCTTACCGGAAATCTGTGTTTTGAGTGTTTTTCAGCATGTTAGGCACCAAAACGATAAATAATATGGACCTCACTCTATATGGCAAACCAAAACAAAATTACTGGAAACGTGTCTTCTCAGTGTTTTACGTAGAAAAACGCTAAAACGGATGGAAACAAACAAATATCAAGAAGTAGAAAAACATTACCAAAAAGGTATATTTTAAGTGTTTTCGATGTTGTTACCTAAAAAAAAAAACGCGAAAATTAATACAAAGCACTCTATATTGGAAAACAAAGGGACATTGCGAGAAAAGTGTATAATGAATGTTTTATAGTTTAAAAGAACCACTAGGCAAAAAACGCAAAAACTCGTGTATATGGAGAAGTTTCCTAGATACCAAAATGCTGAAACTCCTGAATAACACTCTTAATTGAGAAACAGAACAACTTTTCTAAATGCGTGTTTTTTTGAGTGCTTTTCACATTCTTAGTTACCAAAATCCCAAATTGCATGCAAAACCAGCTTTATGTGGGAAAAAAATGACATTACCATAAAAGTGTCTTTTGAGTGTTTTTGAGCTTGATAGGCAATAAAGCACTAAAAAGCATTGCAATCACTTTACATGGCAATAAAATCAATTTTTACCAAGAACTTGCCTTTAAGTGTTTTGAGCTCCTTATATACCAAAACGCTAAAACGCATGCAAAACACACTTTATGGAGAAAGAGAATAGCATTACCAAAAACATATATTTTGAGTGTTTTTGATCATGTTACCAATAAAAACGCTTAAATACATGCGAAGAACCCGATTTTTAGGAAATTAAAGGACATTACGAGAAACGTGTATTACGAGTGTTTTTAAGATCATTATTTATCAAAAAGCTAAAAGCCACAAATAACACTCTTTATTGAGAAAAAAATAAATAAATAAAAAAATACGATATTTTTTTCTTTCTTTTTCATCTTCACAGGTACCGAGATGCCAAAATTTGGCCAAAATTCAGGAAATTATGTGAAATAAGAACATTATCAAAAAAATTAAATTTAGCTGTTTTTTTTTCGTACTGTTATATACCAAACCCTAAAGTGCATGCAAAGCCACCTATATGGAGAAATTAAACGTCTTTGCCAGAAAACTTTGTTATGAGTGTTTTTCAACTTGTTAGGCACCATAACGGTAAATAACATGCAAGTCACTCTATATGGGAATCTAAAACAAAATTACTGAAAACGTGTCTTTTCGGTGTTTTACGTAGAAAAACGCTAAAACGGATGCAAACCAACCAATAGGAAGAAATAAAATAACATTACCAAAAAGGTACATTTTGAGTGTTTTTGACCTTGTTACCTACAAAAAACGCGAAAATGGATGCAAAGCACTCGCTATTGGAAAACAAAAGGACATTACGAGAAACGTGTATAATGAGTGTTTTATTATTTTTGAGCAAAAGAACTTGTGGTTCACAAGAACCACAAGGCAAAAAACGCAAAAACTCGTGTATATAAAGAAGTTTCTTTGATACCAAAATGCTTAAACTCTTGAATAACAATATTAAATGAGAAACAGAACAACCTTACCAAATGCGTGTATTTTGAGTGTTTTTCACATTCATAGTTAGAAAAACCCGAAAGAGCACGCGAAACTATGTTGGAAAAAAATGACATTACTAAAAGTGTCTTTTGAGTGTTTTTGAGCGTGTTAGACAATAAATCACAAAAAAAAACAGGGCAATCACATTACATGGGAATAAAACCAACTTTTACCAAGAACTTGCCTTGTGTTTTTGACCTCCTTACAAACCAAAATGCTAAAACGCATGCAAAAAACTCCTTTATGGAGATGCAGAATAACATTAATAAAAACAGGTGTTCTAAGTGTTTTTGATCATGTTACCTACAAAAACGCTTAAATACATGCAAAGAACTTTATGTTTGGGAAACTAAAGGACATTACGAGAAACGTGTATTAGGACCGTTTTTAAGTTCCTTAAGTACCAAAACGTTAAAACCCACAAATAACACTCTTTATAGAAAAAAATAAATAAATAAAAATAGCTTTTTTTTATATTGATTTTCATTGGTACCAAGATGCCAATATTCTGCCAAAATTCAGGGAATTTATCTGGAAAAAAGAACATTATCAAAAAAAGTTAATTATAGCTCTTTTTCGGATTTTTATGTACCAAACTCTAAAGTGCATGCCACCTATATAAGGAAGTTAAACGACTTTACCAGAAACCTGTCTTTTCAGTGTTTTTCAGCATGTTAGGCACCAAAACGATAAATAATATGGAAGTCAGTCAATATGTGAATCCAAAACAAAATTACTGAAGACAAGTCTTTTCAGTGTTTTACGTAGAAAAACGCTAAACAGATGCAAACCAACAAATATGAAGAAATAGAATAACATTACCAAAAAGTGTTTTTGAGCTTTTTACCTACAAAAAACGCGTAAATATTTGGAAAGCACTCTATATTGGGAAGCAAAAGGACATTTAGAGAAACGTGTATAATGATTGTATTATAGTTTCACAAGAACCACAAGACAAAAAACGCAAAAACTCGTGTATATAGAGAAGTTTCTTATATACCAAAACGCTAAAACTCATGAATAGCACTTTTAATTGAGAAACAGAACTACCTTACCAAATGTGTGTATTTTGAGTGTTTTTCACATTCTTAGTTACGAAAATCCCAAATTACATGTGAAACTAGCTTCATGTGGGAAAAAAAATGACATTATCTGAAAAGTGTCTTTTGAGTGTTTTTGAGCGTGATATGTAACAAAGCACTAAAAAGCAGAATAATCACATTAAATAGGAATAAAACCAACTTTTACGAAGAACTTGCCTTTAAGTGTTTTTAACTCATTACATACCAAAACGCTAAAACGCATGCAAAACACCCTTTATGGAGAAACAGAATAACATTACCAAAACATATATTTTGTGTTTTTGATCATGTTACCTAAAAAAAACGCTTAAATACATGCAAAGAACCCTATGTCTGTGAAACGAAAGGACATTACGAAAATCGTGTATTATGATTATTATTAAGTTCCTTAAGTACCAAAAAACTAAAACCCACAAATAGAGAAAAAATAAAGAACTAAATCAAATAGATTTTTTTTTATTCATCTACATAGGTATAAAGATTTCAAAATTCAGGCAAAATTAAGCGAAATTATGTAAAAAATAACATTATAAAAAAAATTAAACTTTTTTCCGGAATTATGTACCAAACCCAGAAGTGCATGCAAAGCCACCTATATGGGGAAATTACACGAATTTACCAGAAATCTGCCTTTTGAGTGTTTTTCAGCAATTACAACATTACTGAAAACGTGTCTTTTCAGTGATTTACGAAGAAAAACGCTAAAACGGATGCAAACCAACCAATATGAAGAAATAGAATAACATTACCAAAAAGATATATTTTGAGAGATTTTCAGCTTGTTACCTACAAAAAAGGCGAAAATGGATGGAAAGCACTCTATATTGGGAAACAAAAGAACATTACGTGAAACTTGTATAATGAGTGTTTTATAATTTCACAGGAACCAAGGCAAAAAACGCAAAAACTCGTGTATATAGAGAAGTTTCTTACATACCAAAATGCTGAATACATGAATAACACTTTTAATTGAAAGATAGGACTACCTTACCAAATGTGTGTATTTTGAGTGTTTATGTGGGAAAAAAATGACATTACCAGAAAAGTGTCTTTGAGTGTTTTTGAGCGTGTTAGGCAATAAAGCACTAAAAAGCAGGGCAATCACATTACATGGGAATAAAACCAACTTTTACGAAGAACTTGCCTTTTATTGTTTTTGACACGCATTTAGTAAGGTTGTTCTGTTTCTTAATTAAGAGTGTTATTTATGAGTTTCAGCATTTTAGTATTTAGGAAGCTTTTCCATATACACGAGTTTTTGCGTTTTTTGCCTTGTGGTTTTTTTGAACTATAAAACACTTATTATACACTTTTCTTGCAATGTCGTTTTCTTTCCCAATATAGAGTGTTTTGCATCAATTTTCGCGTTTTTTGTAGGTAAAAAGCTCAAAAACACTCAAAATATACCTTTTTGGTAACGTTTTTCTATTTCTTGATATTAGTTGGTTTCCATCCGTTTTAACGTGTTTCTACGTAAAACACTGAGAAGACACGTTTTCAGTAACTTTGTTTTGGATTCCTATATAGAGTGAGTTCCTTAATATTTATCGTTTTTGTGCCCAACATGCTAAAAAACACTAAAAACAAAGATTTCTGGTAAGGTCATTTAATTTTGCATGCACTTTAGGGTTTGGTATAAAACAGTCCGAAAAAAAAAGCTGAAATTAACTTTTTTGATAATATTCTTTTATCACATAATTGCCCTGAATTTTCCCAGAATTTTGGTATCTCTGGCATTATATTTCTGGACTTTTGGCATTTGGCACCTTTGAAGATGAATAACAAAAAAAAAAAATATTTATTTAATTTTTTTATTTATTTTTTTTTCATTTTTTTTTTTAAATAAACAGTGTTATTTGTGTGTTTTAGCTTTTTGGTACTTAAGGAACTAAAAAAAACACTCATAATACACGCTTCTCGTAATTTCCTTTTGTTTCCCAAACATAATGTTCTTTGATTGTACTTAAGCGTTTTTAAAGATAACATGATCAAAACCACTAACAACACATGCTTTTGGTATATGTTATTCTGTTTCTCTATAAAGTTTGTTTTCCATGCGTTTTAGCGGTTTGGTATATAAGGGGTTAAAAATTTCTTCGTAAAAGTTGGTTTTGTTCTCATGTAATATGATCGTTCTTATTTTTAGTACTTTGTTCCATATCACGCTGAAAAACACTCAAAAGACACTTTTCTGGTAATATCATTTTTTTCCCACATGAAGCTAGTTTCGCATGTAATTTGGCATTTTCGTAACTAACGATGGGAAAAACACTGAAAATACACAATTTGGTAAGGTAGTTCTGTTTATCTATTAAAAGTGTTATTCATGTATTGATTCATTTTGGTATGTAAGAAATTTCCCTATATATACGAGTTTTTGCGTTTATTGTGGTTCTTTTAAAACTATAAAACACTTATTATACACGTTTCTCGTAATGTCCTTTTGTTTCGTAATATAGAATGCTTTACATTCATTTTTGCATTTTTTGTAGGTAACAAGCTCAAAAACACTCAAAATATATATTTTTTTTCAGCATGTTAGGCACCAAAACGATAAATCATTTGGAAGTCAGTCGATATATGAATCCAAAAGAAAATTACTGAAAACGTGTCTTTTCAGTGTTTTACGTAGAAAATCGCTAAAGCGGATACAAACCATCCTATATGAAGAAATAGAATAACATATTCTATTTAGAATAACATATTCTATTTCTTCATATAGGATGGTTTGTATCTGCTTTAGCGATTTTCTACGTAAAACACTGAAAAGACACGTTTTCAGTAATTTTCTTTTGGATTCATATATTGACTGACTTCCAAATGATTTATCGTTTTGGTGCCTAACATGCTGAAAAACAATGAAAAGAGGTTTCTGGTAAAGTCGTTTAACTTCCCTATATAGGTGGCTTTGCATGCTGTTTAGGGTTTGGTACATAAAAATCCGAAAAAAAAGCTATAATTAACTTATATGATAATGTTCTTTTTTCCACATAAATTCCCTGAATTTTGGCAGAATTTTGGCATCTCGGTACCTATGAAGATGAATAACAAAAAAAAAAATCCCATTTTATTATTTTTTTATTCATTATATATTTTTTTTTCTAAAGAGTGTTATTTTTTAGTTTTAGCTTTTTGGTACTGAAGGAACTTAAAAATCACCCATAATACACGTTTCTCGTGGTTCTTTCTTTTCCTAAACATAAAACCCCAAATTCCATGCGAAACTAGCTTTATGTGGGAATAAAATGACATTACCAGAAAAGTGTCCTTGAGTGTTTTTGAGCATGTTAGGCAATAAAACACTAAAAAGCAGGGCAATCACATTACATGGGAATAAAACCAACTTTTACGAAGATCTTGCCTTTTAGTGTTTTTGACGCGCATTTAGTAAGGTTGTTCTGTTTCTCAATTAAGAGTGTTATTCATGAGTTTCAGCATTTTAGTATCTAGGAAGCTTTTCCATATACACGAGTTTTTGCGTTTTTTGGCTTGTGGTTTTTTTGAACTATAAAACATTTATTATACACTTTTCTCGCGATGTCCCTTTGTTTCCCAATATAGAGTGCTTTGTATCAATTTTTTGAGCTTTTTTTTTGTAGGTAACAAGCTCAAAAAGACTCAAAATTTACATTTTTGGTAATGTTTTTCTGCTTCTTGATATTGGTTGGTTTGCATCAGTTTTAGCGTTTTTCTACGTAAAACACTGAGAAGACACATTTTCAGTAGTTTTCTTTTGGATTCCCACATAGAGTGAGTTCCTTATTATTTATCGTTTTGGTGCCTAATATGCAGAAAAACACTCAAAAGACAGATTTCTGGTAAGGTCTCTTATTTCCTCATATGGGACACTTTGCATGTCTTTTCAGTGATTTTGAGCGTGTAACGCAATAAAACACTAAAAGTCAGGGCAATCTCATTACATGGGAATAAAACCAAATTTTACCAAGAACTTTCCTTTAAGTGTTTTTGAGCTCCTTACGTACCAAAACGCTAAAACGCATGCAAAATGCATTTTATGGAGAAACAGAATTACATTACCAAATACATGTATTTTTAGTGTTTTTGATCATGTTATCTATAAAAACGCTTAAATACATGCAAAGAACCTTATGTTTGGGAAACGAAAAAACATTACGAGAAACGTGTATTATGGGTGATTTTTAAGTTCCTTCAGTCCCAAAAAGCTGAAACCCACAAATAACACTCTTTACAAAAAAAATATAATGAATAAAAAAATAATATAATGGGATTTTTTTTTTTTTTGTTATTCATCTTCATAGGTACCGAGATGCCAAAATTCTGCCAAAATTCTGGGAATTTATGTGGAAAAAATAACATTATCATATAAGTTAATTATAGCTTTTTTTTTGGATTGTTATGTACCAAACCCTAAACAGCATGCAAAGCCACCTATATAGGGAAGTTAAACGACCATACCAGAAACCTGTCTTTTCATTGTTTTTCAGCATGTTAGGCACTAAAAATAAGAACGATCATATTACATGGGAATAAAACCAACTTTTACGAAGAATTTTTTAACCCCTTATATACCAAACCGCTAAAACGCATGGAAAACAAACTTTATGGAGAAACAGAATAACATATACCAAAAACATGTATTTTTAGTGTTTTTGATCATGTTATCTTTAAAAACGCTTAAGTACATGCAAAGAACATTATGTTTGGGAAACAAAAGGGCATTCCGAGAAGCGTGTATTATGAGTGTTTTTTTTAGTTCCTTAAGTACCAAAAAGCTAAAACACACAAATAACACTGTTTATTTAAAAAAAATAAAATAAAAAAAATAAAAAAATAAAACAAATATTTTTTTTTTTTGTTATTCATCTTCAAAGGTGCCAAATGCAGAAATTCCAGAAATGGAATGCCAGAGATGCCAAAATTCTGGAAAAATTCAGGGCAATTATGTGATAAAAGAAAATTATCAAAAAAGTTGATTTTAGCTTTTTTTTTCGGACTGTTATATACCAAACCCTAAAGTGCATGCAAAATTAAACGACCTTACCAGAAATCTGTGTTTTTAGTGTTTTTTAGCATGTTAGGCACAAAAACGATAAATAATAAGGAACTCACTCTATATGGGAATCCAAAACAAAGTTACTGAAAACGTGTCTTCTTAGTGTTTTACGTAGAAACACGTTAAAACGGATGGAAACCAACCAATATCAAGAAATAGAAAAACGTTACCAAAAAGGTATATTTTGAGTGTTTTTGAGCTTTTTACCTACAAAAAACGCGAAAATTGATGCAAAACACTCTATATTGGGAAAGAAAAGGACATTGCAAGAAAAGTGTATAATAAGTGTTTTATAGTTCAAAAAAAACACAAGGCAAAAAACGCAAAAACTCGTGTATATGGAGAAGCTTCCTAAATACTAAAATGCTGAAACTCATGAATAACACTCTTAATTAAGAAACAGAACAACCTTATTAAATGCGTGTCAAAAACACTAAAAGGCAAGTTCTTCGTAAAAGTTGGTTTTATTCCCATGTAATGTGATTGCCCTGCTTTTTAGTGCTTTATTGCCTAACACGCTCAAAAACACTCAAAGACACTTTTTCTGGTAATGTCATTTTTTTCCCACATAAAGTTAGTTTCGCATGGAATTTGCGGTTTTGTTAACTAAGAATGTAAAAAAAAACACTCAAAATACACGCATTTAGTGAGGTTGTTCTGTTTCTTGATTAAGAGTGTTTCAGCATTTATGTATCTTAGAAACTTCTCTACACAGACGAATTTTTGCGTTGTTTGCCTTGTGATTCTGGTAAAACTATAAAACACTCATTATACATGTTTCTCGTTATATCTTTTTTTCCTAATATACAGTGCTTTGCATCCATTTTTGCGTTTTTTTTTTTATATAACAAGCTCAAACACACACAAAATATATTTTTCTGGTAATATTATTCTATTTTTTCTTATTGGTTGGTTTGCATCCATTTTAGCGTTTTTCTACGTAAATCTTTTAAAAGACACGTTTTCAATAATTTTGTTTCGGATTTCCATATAGAGTGACTTTAATATTATCTATCGTTTTGGTGCCTAACATGCGTAAAAACACTCAAAAGACAGGTTTCTTGTAAAGACGTTAAATTTTCCCAAATAGGTGGCTTTGCATACACTTTATGGTTTGGTATATAACTCCAAAAAAAAAAGGTATAATTAACTTTTCCAATAATGTTCTTTTTTCGACATAATTTCCCTGAATTTTGGCAGAATATTGGCATCTTGGTACCTATTAACATGAATAACATAAAAATAAAAATGCTATTTTTTTATTTATTTAAATTTTTTCTTAATAAAAAGTGTTATTTGTAGGTTTTAACGTTTTGGTACTTAAGCAACTTAAAAACATTCATAAAACACATTTCTCGTAATGTCCTTTCGTTTCCCAAATATAGGGATCTTTGCATGTATTTAAGCGTTTTTATAGGTAACATGATAAAAAAAACACTCAAAAACACTTGTTTTTGGTAATTTTATTCTGCTTCTCCATAAAGGAGTGTTTTGCATGCGTTTTAGCGATTTGGTATGTAAGGAGCTGAAAAACACTTCAAGACAAGTTCTTTGTAAAAGTTGGTTTTATTCCAATGTAATATGATTGCCCTGCTTTTTAGTGCTTTATTGCCTAACACGCTCAAAAACACTCAAAACGCACTTCTGGTAATGTCATTTTTTTCCCTCATAAAGCTAGTTTCACATGCTATTTGAGGTTTTGCAAAGAATGTGAAAAAAACACTCAAAATACACGCATTTGGTAATGTTGTTCTGGTTCTGAATTAAGACTGTTATCCATAAGTTTCAGCATTTTGGTGTCTAAGAAACTTCTTTATATACACGACTTTATGCGCTTTTTGCCGTGTGGTTCTTGTGAACCACAAGTTCTTTTGCCCGAATATGAAAAGACACTCATTATAGACGTTTCTTGTAATGTCCTTTTCTTTCCTAATAGGGAGTGCTTTCCATTCATTTTCGCGTTTTTTCTAGGTAACAAGCTCAAAAACACTCAAAATATACCTTTTTGGTAATGTTATTCTATTTCTTCATATTGGTTGGTTTGCATCCGTTTTAACGTTTTTCTACGTTAAACACCGAAAAAACACGTTTTCAGTAATTTTGTTTTCGATTCCCAAAGAATATTGCCAGAATTTTTGCATCTTAGTACCTATGAAGATGAATGACAAAAAAAAAAATGTATTTATTTATTTTTTTTCTCTATAAAGAGCTTTATTTGTGGGTTTTAGCTTTTTTAGTACTTAAGGAAATTAAAAACACTCATAATACACGTTTCTCGTAATGTCCTTTCGATCCCCAAACATAAGGTTCTTTGCATGTATTTAAGCGTTTTTATAAATAACATGATCAAAAACACTCAAAATACATGTTTTCGGTAATGTTACTCTGTTTCTCCATAAAAGGGTGTTTTTGCATGCGTTTTTGCGTTTTGGTATGTAAGGAGTTAAAAAAAAACCTTAAAGGCAAGTTCTTCGTAAAAGTTGGTTTTATTCCCATGTAATATGATTGTTCTTCTTTTTAGTGCTTTGTTGCATATCACGCTCAAAAACACTCAAAAGACAATTTTTTGGTAATATCTAGTTTTTTGAGTTTTTTGCCTTGTGGTTCGTATGAAACTATAAAACACTCATTGTACACGTTTCTCGTAATGTTCTTTTGTTTCCCAATATTGAGTACTTTCCATCCATTTTCGCATTTTTTCTAGGTAACAAGTTGAAAAACACTCAAAATATATCTTTTTGGTAAAGTTATTCTATTTCTTCATATTGGTTGGTTTGCATCCGTTTTAGGGTTTTTCTTCGTAAATCACTGAAAAGACACGTTTTTAGTAATATTGTTGAAATATCTGAAAAACACTCAAAAGACAGATTTCTGGTAAAGTCGTGTAATTTCCCCATATAGGTGGCTTTGCATGCACTTCTGGGTTTGGTACATAATTCCAGAAAAAAGCTAATTATTTTTTTATGTCCTTTCATTTCACAGACATAGGGTTCTTTGCATGTATTTAAGCGTTTTTATAGGTAATATGATCAAAAACACTCAAAATACATGTTTTTGGTAATGTTATTCTGTTTCTCCATAAAGGGTGTTTTGCGTGCGTTTTAGCGTTTTGGTATGTAAGGAGTTAAAATCATTTAAACGCAAGTTCTTCGTAAAAGTTAGTTTTATTCCTATATAATGTGATTATTCTGCTTTTTAGTGCTTTTTTTGCATATCACGCTCAAAAACACTCAAAAGACACTTTTCTGATAATGTCATTTTTTTCCCACATAAAGTTAGTTTCGCATGTAATTTGGGATTTTCGTAACTAAGAATGTGAAAGACACTCAAAATACATACATTTTGTAAGGTAGTTCTGTTTCTCAATTAAAAGTGTTATTCATGAGTTTTAGCATTTTGGTATGTAAGAAACTTCTCAATATACACGAGTTTTTGCGTTTTTTGTCTTTTGGTTCTTGTGAAACTATAAAACAATCATTATACACTTTTCTCTAAATGTCCTTTTGTTTCCCAATATAGAGAGATTTGCATCCATTTTCGCTCAAAACACAAAAAATACCTTTTTTTGTAATATTATCTTATTTCATGATATTGGTTGATTTGCTTTCTTTTTAGCGTTTTTCTACGTAAAACACTGAAAAGACACGTTTTCAGTAATTTTGTTTTGGATTCCCATACAGAGTGATTTCCATATTATTTATTGTTTTGGTGCCTAACATACTGAAAAACAGGCAAAAGACAGGTTTCAGGTAAAGTCGTTTAATTTCCCCATATAGGTGGCTCTACATGCACTTTAGGGTTTGGTAGATAACGGTCTGAAAAAAAGCTAAAATTAACTTTTATGATATTCTTTTTTCACATAATTTCCCTGAATTTTGCCAGAATTTTGGCATCTCGTTACCTATGAAGATCAATAAAAAAAAATGGTATTTTTTCATTTATTTAATTTTTCTCTCTAAAGAGTGTTATTTGTGGGTTTAAGCTTTTTTGGTACTTAAGGAACGTAAAAACACTCATAATACTCGTTTCTCGTAATGTCCTTTTGTTTCCTAAAGATAAGGTTCTTTACATGTATTGAAGCGTTTTTATAGGTAACATGATCAAAAACACTCAAAATATACTTTTTTGGTAATGTTATTCTATTTCTTCATATTGGTTGGTTTCCATCCGTGTTTAGCGTTTTTCTACGTAAACACAGAAAAGACACGTTTTCAGTAATTTTTGGATTCCCATATAGAGTGACTTCCATGTTATTTATCGTTTTGATGCCTAACATGCTGAAAAACACTCAAAAGACAGGTTTCTTGTAAAGTCGTTTAATTTCCCTATATAGGTGGCTTTGGATACACTTTAGGGTTTGGTATATAACAGTCCGAAAAAAAAGCTAAAATTAACCTCTTTCATAATATTCTTTTTTCACGTAATTTTCCTGAATTTTGCCAGAATTTTGGCATCTCGTTGCCTAAGAAGATCAATAAAAAAAATGTTATTTTTTAAATTTATTTTTATTTATTTTTTTCTGTATAAAGAGTGTTATTTGTGGGTTTTAGATTTTTGGTACTTAATGAACTTATAAATACTCATAATACACATTCCTCGTAAAGTCCTTTTATTCCCAAACATAGGGTTCTTTGCATGTATCTAGGCGTTTTTATTGGTAACAAGCTCAAAAACACTCAAAATACATGTTTTTGATAATGTTATTCTGTTTTTCCACACGGTGTTTTCCATGGGTTTTAGCGTTTTAGTATGTAAGGAGCTCAAAAAAACTTAAAGGCAAGTTCTTGGTAAAAGTTGGTTATATTCCCATGTAATGTGATTGCCCTGCTTTTTAATGTTTTATTGCCTAACACGCTGAAAAACACTAAAAAGACACTTTTCTAGTAATTTCTTTTTTTTTCCACAGTTTCGCATGTAATTTGGGGTTGGACCACTAAGAATGTGAAAAAAAACACTCAAAATACACTCACATCCTAAAATTGTTCTGTTTCTCAATTAAGAGTGTTATTCATGAGTTTCAGCATTTTGGTATCTAAGAAACTTCTCCATATATACGAGTTTTGCGTTTTTATGGTTTTTGAAAACTATTAATACATTCATTATACAATTTTCTTGTAATATCCTCTTGTTTCCCAATATAGACTGCTTTGCATTCATTTTTGCGTTTTTTGTAGGTAACAAGCTCAAAAACACTCAACTTTTTTGTAATGTTATTCTATTTCTTCATATTGGTTGGTTTGCATCCGTTTTAGTTTTCTACGCTAAAACTGAAAAGACACGTTTTCAATAATACTGTTGAAATTGCTGAAAACACCCAAAGACACGTTTCTTGTAAAGTCGTGTAATATCCCCATATAGGTGGCTTTGCATGCACTTCCGGGTTTCGTACATAACTCCGGAAAAAGCTAAAATCATTTTTTTTATGTTTTTTTTTCACATAATTTCCCTGAATTTTCTCAAAATTTTGGCATCTCGTTACGTATGAAGATGAATAACAAAAAAAAATCTATTTTTTCTCTATAAAGAGTGTTATTTGTGGGTTTTAGATTTTTGGTACTTAAGGAACTTAAAAATACTCATAATACACGATTTTCGTAATGTCCTTTCGTTTCACAAACATAGGGTTCTTTGCATGTATTTAAGCGATTTTATAGGTAACATTATCAAAAACAATCAAAATATATGTTTTTCGTAATGTTATTCTGTTTCTTCATAAAGGTTGTTTTGCATGTGTTTAGCGTTTTGGTATGTAAGGAGTTAAAAAACACTTAAAGGCAAGTTCTTCGTAAAATTTGGTTTTATTCCAATGTAATGTGATTGTTCTGCTTTTTAGTGTTTTGTTGCATATAACGCTAAAAAAAACATTCAAAAGACACTTTTCTGGTAATTTCATTTTTTTTCCCCCATAAAGGTAGTTTTGCATGTAATTTGGGATTTTCGTAACTAAGAATGTGAAAAACACTCAAAATACACACATTTGGTAAGGTAGTTCTGTTTTTCAATTAAGTGTTATTCATGAGTTTTAGCGTTTTGGTATGTAAGAAACTTCTCTATATACACGAGTTTTTGCGTTTTTTGCATTGTGGTTCTTGTGAAACTATAAAACACTCATTATACACGTTTCTCGTAATGTCCTTTTGCTTCCCAATATAGAGTGCTTTCCATCCATTTGCGCGTCTTTTGTAGGTAAAAAGCTAAAAAACCCTTTTTGGTAATGTTATTCTATTTCTTCATATTTGTTGGTTTGCATCTGTTTCAGCGTTTTTCTACGTAAAACACTGAAAAGACACGTTTCCAGTAATTTTGTTTTGGATTCACATATTGACTGACTTCCATATTATTTATCGTTTTGGTGCGTAACATGCTGGAAAACACTGAAAAGACAGGTTTCTGGTAAAGTCGTTTAACTTCCTTATATAGGTGGCATGCACTTTAGAGTTTGGAACATAAAAATCCGAAAAAGAGCTATAATTGACTTTTTTGATAATGTTCTTTTTTCCACATAAATTCTCTGAATTTTGGCAGAATTTTGGCATCTTGGTACCTATGAAAATCAATATAAAAAAGCTATTTTTTTATTTATTTTTTCTCTATAAAGAGTGTTATTTATGGGTTTTAACGTTTTGTTACTTAAGGAATTTAAAAACGGCCCTAATACATGTTTCTCGTGATGTCCTTTCGTTTCCCAAACATAGGGTTCTTTGCATGTATTTAAGCGTTTTTATAGATAACATGATCAAAAGGACTTAAAACACATGTTTTTAGTAATGTTATTTTGCTTCTCCATTAAGGAGTTTTTTGCATGCGTTTTGGTTTGTAAGGAGGTCAAAAACACTTCAAGGCAAGTTCTTGGTAAAAGTTGGTTTTATTCCCATGTAATGTGCCCTGTTTTTTTTTTTTTATAATTTATTGTCTAAAACGCTCAAAAACACTCAAAAGGCACTTTTGGTAATGTCATTTTTTTTCCAACATAGATTCGCGTTCTATTTTAGGGTTTTGCTAACTAAGAATGTGAAAAACACTCAAAATACACGCATTTGGTAAGGTTAGTCTGTTTCTCAATTAATATTGTTATTCATGAGTTTCAGCATATTGGTATCTAAGAAACTTCTTTATATACACGAATTTTTTGCGTTTTTTGCCTTGTAGTTCTTGTGAACCACAAGTTCTTTTGCTCAAAAATAATAAGACACTCATTATACACGTTTCTCGTAATGTCCTTTTGTTTCCCAATAGGGAGTGCTTTGCATCCATTTTCGCGTTTTTTTGTAGGTAACAAGCTCAAAAACACTCAAAATGTACCTTTTTGGTAATGTAGTTTTATTTCTTCTTATTGGTTGGTTTTGCATCCGTTTAAGCGTTTTTCTACGTAAAACACCGAAAAGACACGTTTTCAGTAATTTTGTTTTAGATTCCCATGTTATTTACCGTCATGGTGCCTAACAAGCTGAAAAACACTCATAAGACAGTTTTCTGGCAAAGACGTTTAATTTCCCCATATAGGCGGCTTTGCATGCACTTTAGGGTTTCGTACATAACAGTACGAAAAAAAAGGTAAAATTAACTTTTTTGATAATTGACTCTTAATTTCTTGAATTTTGCCCAAATTTTGCCAAAAACATGCAAAATGTATGTTTTTGGTAGTGTTATTCTCTTTTTCCATAAAGTGTGTTTTGCATGCGTTTTAGCGTTTTAGTACATAAGGACCTGAAAACACTTAAAGGCAAGTTCTTCGTAAAAATTTATTTTATTGCCATGTAAAGTGATTCCCCTGGTTTTTAGTGCTCTATTCCCTATTACGCTTAAAAACACTCAATAGACACTTTTCTCGTAATGTCATTTTTTTTTCTTACATAAAGCTGGTTTCCCATGCAATTTGGGATTTTGGTAACTAAAAAGGTGAAAAGCACTGAAAATACACGCATTTAGTAAAGTTATTCTGTTTCTCAATTAAGAGTGTTAATCATGAGTTTCAGCATTTTTGTATCTAAGAAACTTCTTTATATACACGAGTTTTTGCGTTTTTCTACGTAAAACACTGAGAAGATACATTTTCAGTAATTTTGTTTTGGATTCCCATATAGAGTGAGTTCCTTATTATTTATCGTTTTGGTGCCTAACATGCTGAAAACACTCAAAAGACAGATTTCTGGTAAGGTCGTTTAATTTCCTCATATAAGAGGCTTTGCATGCACTTTAGGGTTTGGTACATAACATTCCGAAAAAAAAAAAGGTAAAATTAACTTTTTTGATAATATTCTTTGTTTCATAAAATTTTCCTGAATTTTCCCAGAATTTTGGCATCTCGGTACCTATGAAGATGAAAATAAAAAATTCCTTTTTTTTTTCTAAATAAAGAGTGTTATTTGTGGATTTTAGCTTTTTGGTACTTAGGGAACTTAAAAAAAACACTCATAATCCACGTTTTTCGTAATGTCCTTCTGTGTCCCAAACATAATGTTCTTTGCATGTATTTAAGCGTTTTTTAGAGATAACATGATAAAATACACACAAATTACATGTTTTTGGTAATGTTATTCTGTTTCTCCATAAAGTTTGTTTTGCATGCGTTTTAGCGGTTTTGTATATAAGGAGCTCAAAAACATTTAAAGGCAAGTTCTTGGTAAAAACTGGTTTTATTCCAATGAATAGTGATTGCCCTGCTTTTTAGTGCTTGATTGCCTATCACGCTCAAAAACATTCATAGGATATTTTCTAGAAATGTCATGTTTTCCCATATAAATCTGGTTTCGCATGAAATTTGCGTTTTTAGTGACTAAGAATGTGAAAAAACACTCAAAACACACGAATTTGGTAAGGTTGTTCTGTTTCTCAATTAAGAGTGTTATTCATGAGTTTCATCATTTTAGTATATAGGAAACTTTTCCATATACACGTGTTTTTGCGTTTTTTGCCTTGTTGTTCTTTTGAACTATAATACAGTCATTATACACTTTTCTCGCAATGTCCCTCTGTTTCCCAATATAGAGTGCTTTGTATCAATTTTAGCATTTTTTTGTAGGTAACAAGCTCAAAAACACTCAAAATATACCTTTTTGGTAATGTTTTTTCTATTTCTTGATATTGGTTGGTTTGCATCCATTTGCATCCATACGTTTTTCTACGTAAAACACTGGGAAGACACGTTTTCAGTAATTTTGTTTTGGATTCCCATATAAAGTGAGTTCCTTATTTATTTATCTTTTTGGTGCCTAACATTCTGAAAAGCACTCAAAAGACAGATTTTTTTTAAGGTCGTTTAATTTCCTCATATAGGAGGCTTTGCATGCACTTTAGGGTTTGGTATATACCAGTCCGAAAAAGAATAACTAAAATTACTTTTTTGATAATTTTCTTTTATCATATAATAGCCCGGAATTTCCCCAGAATTTTGGCATCTCAATATCTATGAAGATGATTAACAAAAAATAAATAAATAAATAAATAAATAAATACTTTTTTTTTTCATTTTTTATTTATTTAGTTTTTTCTAAATAAAGAGAGTTATTTGTGGGTTTTAGCTTTTTAATACTTAAGGAACTTAAAAACACTCATAATACATATTTCTCGTAATGTCCTTTCGTTTCCCAAACATAAGGTTCTTTGCATGTATTTAAATACATGTTTTTGGTAATGTTATTCTTTTTGTCCATAAAAGGTGTTTTGCATGCATTTTAGCGTTTTGGTATGTAATGAGCTCAAAAACACCTAAAAGCAAGTTCTTGGTAAAAGTTGGTTTTATTCCCATGTAATGTGATTGCCCTGCTTTTTAGTGGTTTATTGCCTAACACTCTCAAAAACACTCGAAAGACATTTTCTGGTAATATTATTTTTTTCCCGCATGGAATTTGGGGTTTTGGTAACTAAAAATGTGAAAAACACTCAAAATACAAGCATTTAGTAAGGTTGTTCTGTTTTTTAATTAAAAGTGTTATTCATGAGCTTCAGTATTTTTTTTATGTAAGAAACTTCTTTAATACACACATTTGGTAAGGTAGTTCTGTTTCTCAATTAAAAGTGTTATTCATGAGTCTCAGTATTTTGGTGTGTAGGAAACTTCTTTATGTACACGAGTTTTTGAGTTTTTTGCCTTGTAGTTCTTGTGAAACTATAAAACACTCATTATACACATTTCTTGTAATGATTTTTTCTTTCCTAATATAGAGAGCGTTTCATCCATTTTCGAAATTTTTTGTTGGTAACAAGTTCAAAAACACATAAAAATATATCTTTTTGGTAATGTTATTCTATTTCTTCATATTGGTTGGTTTGCATTCGTTTTAGCGTTTTTCTACATAAATCACTGAAAAGACACGTTTTCGGTAATATTGTTGAAATTGCTGAAAAAAACACTCAAAAGACAGGTTTCTGGTAAATTCGAGTAATTTCTCCATATAGGTGGCTTTGCATGCACTTCAGGTTTTGGAACATAACTCCGGAAAAAAGCTAAGATATTTTTTTTCATAATGATTTTTTTTTCCAAAATTTCCCTGCATTTTTCCAGAATTTGGTATCTCGGTACCTATGAAGATTTTTTTTTCTCTATAAAGTATTATTTGTGAGTTTTAGCTTTTTGGTACTTAAGGAACACTCATAATACATGATTTTCGTAATGTCCTTTTCTTATACAAACATGGGGTTCTTTACATGTATTTAAGCGTTTTTATAGGTAACATGATCAAAAACACTCAAAATACATATTTTTGATAATGTTATTCTGTTTCTCCATAAAGGGTGTTTTTACATGCGTTTTAGCGTTTTGGTATGTAAGGAGTTAAAAAACAATTAAAGGCAAGTTCTTCGTAAAAGTTGGTTTTATTCCCAAGTAATGTGATTGTTCTGCTTTTTAGGGCATTGTTGCATATCACGCATAAAAACACTCAAAAGACATTTTTCTGGTAATGTCATTTTTTTCCCACATAAAGCTAGTTTCGCATGTAATTTGGCAATTTCGTAACTATGAATATGAAAAAATACTCAAAATGCACAATTTGGTAGGGTAGTTCTGTTTCTCGATTAAAAGTGTTGTTCATGCATTTCATCATTTTTGTATGTAAGAAACTTCTCTAGATACACAAGTTTTTGCGTTTATTGCCTTGTGGTTCTTGTTAAAAAATAAAACACAAATTATACACGTTTCTCGTAATGTTCTTTTGTTTCCTAATATAGAGTGTTTTCCATCCATTTTGCATTTTTTGTAGGTAACAAGCATAAAAACACACAAAATATATCTTTTTGGTAATGTTATTCTATTTCTTCACATTGGTTGGTTTGCATCTGTTTTAGCTTTTTTCGTAAATCTCTGAAAAGACTCGTTTTCAGTAATTTTGTTGAAATTAATTCTGGTACAGATTTCTGGTAAAATTGTGTAATTTTCCCATATAGGTGGCTTTGCATGCACCTTAGGGTTTGGTACATAACTCCGGAAAAAAGCTATAATTATTTTTTTTTTATAATTTTTTTTCTTTACCTAATTTCCCTGAATTTTGCCAGAATTTTGGCATCTCGGTACCTATGAAGATGAATAACAAAAAAAAAAAAAATTTTGTATTCATTTGTTTTATTTTTTTTTTTTCTCTATAAAGAGTGTTATTTGTGTGTTTTAGCTTTTTGGTACTTAAGGAACCTAAAAACTCTCATTATACACAATTTTCGAAATATCCTTTCGTTTCACAAACATAGGGTTCTTTGCATGTATTTTAGCGTTTTTATAGGTAACATGATCAAAAACACTTAAATTTCATGCTTTTGGTAATATTATTTTGTTTTTCCATAAAGGGTGTTTTGCATGCGTTTTAGCGTTTTGTTATGTAAGGAATTAAAAACACTTAAAGGCATATTTTTGGTAAAAGTTGGTTTTATTCCCACGTAATGTGATTGTTCTGCTTTTTAGTGCTTTGTTGTATATCACGCTCTAAAACACTCACAAGACACTTTTCTGGTAATGTCATTTTTTTCCAACAAAAAACTAATTTCACTTGTAATTTCGGATTTTCGTAACTAAGAATGTGAAAAACACTCAAAATACTCACATTTGGTAAGATAGTTCTGTTTTTCAATTAAAAGTCTTATTCATGAGTTTCAGCATTTTGGAATGTAAGAAACTTCTTTATATACACGAGTTTTTGCGTTTTTTGCCTTGTGGTTCTTGTTAAACTATAAAACACTCATTATACACGTTTCTCGTAATGTCCTTTTGCTTCCCAATATAGAGTGCTTTCCATCCATTTTCGCGTTTTTTGTAGGTAACAATTTCAAAAACACTCAAAATATACCTTTTTGGTAATGTTATTCTATATCTTCATTTTGGTTGGTTTGCATCCATTTTAGAGTTAATGTACGTAAAACTCCGAAAAGACACGTTTTCAGTAATTGTGTGTTGGATTCCTATATAGATTGACTTCCTTGGGTTTTATCGTGTTGGTTCTAACATGCTGAAAAACACTCATCAGACAGTTTTTTGGCAAAGAGGTTTAATTTTTCCATATAGGTGGCTTTGCATGCACTTTAGGGGTTTGGTACATAACAGTCCGAAAAAAAAGATAAATTTAACTTTTTTTATAATGTTCTTATTTCATATAATTTCCTGAACTCCACATAGAGTGAGTTCTTTATTATTTATCGTTTTGGTGCCTAACATGCTGAAAAACACTCAAAAGACAGATTTCTGGTAAGGTCTTTAATTTCCTCATATGCGAGGCCTTGCATGTCTTTTGAGTGTTTTTGAACGTGTTACGCAATAAAGCACTAAAAGGAAGGTCAATCACATTACATGGGAATAAAACCAAATTTTACCAAGAACTTGCCTTTAAGTGTTTTTGAGCGCCTTACATACCAAAACGCTAAAATGCATGCAAAATACATTTTATAAAGAAACAGAATAATATTACCAAATACATGTATTTTGAGTGTTTTTGATCATGATATCTATAAAAACGCTTAAATACATGCAAAGAACTTTATGTTTGGGAAACGAAAGGACATTACGAGAAACGTGTATTATGAGTGTTTTTTTTTTTTATTTTTTTCAGTACCTAAAAGCTAAAACCCACAAATAACACTCTTTATTTAGATAAAAAAAAAATAATTAACAAAAAATTTTAAAAATTGGATTTTTTATTTATTTATTTATTTTTTATTTTTTTGTTATTTATCCTTATAGGTACCGAGATGCCAAAATTCTGCCAAATTTCAGGGAATTTATGTGGAAAAAAGAACATTACCAAAAGAGTTATTTTATAGCTTTTTTTCGGATTGTTATGTACCAAACCCTAAAGTGCATCCAAAGCCACCTATATAGGGAAGTTAAACGACTTTACCAGAAACCTATCTTTTCAGTGTTTTTCAGCATGTTAGGCACTAAAACGATAAATAATATGGAAGTCAGTCAATATGTGAATCCAAAAGAAAATTACTGAAAACGTGTCTTTTCAGTGTTTTACGTAGAAAAACGCTAAAGCGGATGCAAACCAACCTTTATGAAAAAAATAGAATAACATTACCAAAAAGATATATTTTGAGTATTTTTGAGCTTGTTACCTACAAAAAAATGCAAAAATGGATATAAAGCACTCTATATTAGGAAACAAAAGGACATTACGAGAAACGTGTATAATGAGTGTTTTATAGTTTTAAAAGAACCAAAAAAAAAGAACGCCAAAATGCACACAAATTAACCAAACAAATGGGATTTTTCCTCATGTTAGGTACAACAATCTATACAGAATATAAAAAAAAACAGAACAACATTACCAAAAACGTATATTATAAGTGTTTTTGAGCTTCTTTGGTAATAAAATACTGAATCACGTGATTAGCACATTCATATAGGCGTTTTGGTTTCTAAAAAGCTGGAAAACGCTTAAATCATACGTTTTTGGTAATGTCTCCCGATAAGGGCTATTGTGCACGCGTTTTAGCATTTTAGAACGTAAGAAGCTCAAAAACACTCAAAAGACACCATTTTGATAATGTTGTTTTGATTTTTATATAGAGTGTCTTCCATGCTCTTTAGAGTTTTGGTGCTAACGTTGAAAAGCCCCGAAATAACATTTTTTCTGGGAATGTCGTCTCTTTACCTTATAAAGGGTGAAATGGATGATTTTTTGCGTATTGGTACGAAATAAGCTGAAAAACATTCAAAATGCACGTTTTTGGCAAATGTGTATTATGAGTTTTTTTTTTTTATAGTTCAAAAGAACCAAAAGGCAAAAAAACACAAAAACTAGTGTATATGGAGAAGGTTCCTAGATACCAAAATGCTGAAACTCATGAATAACACTCTTAACTGAGAAACAGAACAACCTTACTAAATGCGTGTATTTTGAGTGCTTTTCACATTCTCAGTTACCAAAACCCCAAATTGCATGCGAAATAACTTTTATGTGAGAAAAAAATGTCATTACCAGAAAAGGGTCTTTTAAGTGTTTTTCGGCGTGATAGGCAATTTTGGTATCCAAAATGCAAAGTACTTAAAAGCAGGGCAAACATATTACATTGGAATAACACTAATTTATACCAAAAACTTGCCTTTAAGTGTTTTTGAGCTGCTTAAATACCAAACCGCTAAAACGCATGCAAAACAAACTTTATGGAGAAACAGAATAACATTACCAAAAACATGTATTTTGAGTGTTTTTAATCATGTTATCTATAAAAACGCTTAAATACATGGAAAGAACATTATGTTTGGGAAACAAAAGGACATTACGAGAAACGTGTATTATGAGTGTTTTTTAAGTTCCTTAAGTACCAAAAAGCTAAAACCCACAAATAACACTCTTTATTTAGATAATAAAAAACAAAAAAAAATTAAAAAATAGGAATTTTTTTTTTGTTATTCATATTCATAGGTACCGATATGCCAAAATTCTGGGAAAATTCAGGGCAATCATATAATAAAAAAATATTATCAAAAAAGTTAATTTCAGCTTTTTTTTCGGATTGTTATGTACCAAACCCTAAAGTGCATGCAAAGCCTCCTATATGAAGAAATTAAACGACTTTACCAGAAATCTGTGTTTTGAGTGTTTTTTAGCATGTTAGGCACCAAAATGATAAATAATATGGAACTCACTCTATATGGGAGTCCAAAACAAAGTTACTGAAAACGTGTCTTCTCAGTGTTTTACGTAGAAAATCGCTAAAACGGATGCAAAGCAACCAATATCAAGAATAAGAAAAATGTTACTAAAAAGATATATTTTGAGTGTTTTCAGCTTGTTACCTACAAAAAAAAACGCGAAAATTGATGTAAAGCACCCTATATTGGGAAACAAAAGGACATTGCAAGAAAAGTGTATCATGAGTGTTTTATAGTTCAAAAGAACCACAAGGGAAAAAACGCAAAATCTCGTGTATATGGAGAGGTTTCCTAGATACAAAAATGCTAAAACTCATGTATAACACTCCTAATTGAGAAACAGAAAAACCTTAATAAATGCGTGTATTTTAAGTGCTTTTAACATTCTTAGTTACCAAAACCCCAAATTGCATGCAAAAATAGACTTGCGGGATAAAAAAAATGACTTTGCCAGAAAAGTGTCTTTTGAGTGTTTTTGAGCGTGATAGGCAATAAAGCACTAAAAAAGAGGGATATCACATTACATTGGAGGAAAACGAATTTTTACCAAGAACTTGCCTTTAAGTGTTTTTGAGCTCCTTATATACCAAAACACTAAAACGCATTGAAAACACTCTTTATGGTGAAACAGAATAACTTTACCAAAAACATGTATTTTGAGTGTTTTTGATCATGTTGCATATAAAAACGCTAAAATACATGCAAAGAACACTTTTTTTGGGAAACGAAAGGAGATTACGAGAAACGTGTATTATAAGTGTTTTTAAGTTCATTAATTACCAAAAAGCTAAAAGCCACAAATAACACTCTTTATTGAGAAACAAAAAATAAATAAAAAAAAATACAATATTTTTTTTCTTTCTTATTCATCTTCACAGGTACCGAGATGCCAAAATTCGGGCAAAATTCAGGAAATTATGTGAAATAAAAACATTATCCAAAAAGTTAAATTTAGCTTTTATCGGACTGCTATGTACCAAACCCGTAAAGTGCATGCAAAGCCACATATATGGGGAAATTAAATGTCTTTGCCAGAAAACGGTCTTATGAGTGTTTTTCAGCATGTTAGGAACCAACACGATAAATAACATGGAAGTCAATCTATATGGGAATCCAAAACAAAATTACTAAAAACGTGTCTTATCGGTGGTTTACATAGAAAAACGCTAAAACGGATGCAAACCAACCAATATGAAGAAATGAAATAACATTACCAAAAAGGTATATTTTGAGCATTTTTGAAATGGTTACCTACAAAAAACACGAAAATGGATGGAAAGCACTCTATACTGGGAAGCAAAAGAACATTACGAGGAACGTGTATAATGAGTGTTTTATAGTTTCACAAGAACTACAAGGCAAAAAACGCAAAAACTTGTGTATATAGAGAAGTTTCTTACATTCCAAAATGCTGAAACTCTGGAACAACACTCTTAATTGAGAAACAAAACCATCTTACTTAATGCGTGTATTTTGAGTGCTTTTCACATCCTTAGTTACCAAAACCCTAAATTACATGCGAAACCAGCTTTACGTATGTGGGAAAAAAATGACATTACCAGAAAAATGTCTTTTGAGTGTTTTTGAGCGTGTTAGCAGGGCAATCACATTACACTGGAATAAAACCAATTTTTAACAAGAACTTGCCTTTAAGTGTATTTGAGCTCGTTATATACCAAAACGCTAAAATGCATGCAAAATACACTTTATGGTGAAACAGAATAACATTACGAAAAACATGTTTTTTGAGTGTTTTTGATCATGTTACCAATAAAAACGCTTAAATACATGCAAAGAACCCCATTTTTGGGAAATGAAAGTACATGACGAGAAACGTGTATTATGAGTGCTTTTAAATTCATTAAGTACGAAAAAGCTAAAAGCCACAAATTACACTCTTTATTGAGAAAAAAAAAATACAATATTTTTTTTTTTCATTCTTATTCATCTTCACAGGTAACGAGGTGCCAAAATTCGGGAAATTTTCAGGAAATTATATGAAATAAGGACATTATCAAAAAAGTTAAATTTAGCTTTTTTTTTCGGACTGTTATGTACCAAACCCCTAAAGTGCATGCAAAGCCACCTATATGGGGAAATTAAACGTCTTTGCCAGAAAACTGTCTTATGAGTGTTTCTCAGCATGTTAGGAACCAACACGATAAAACCCAAGGAAGTCAATCTATATGAGAATCCAAAACAAAATTACTAAAAACGTGTCTTTTCGGTGTTTTATGTAGAAAACGCTAAAATGGATGCAAAACAACCAAAATGAAGAAATAGAATAACGTTACCAAAATGGTATATTATTTGTGTTTTTGAAATTGTTACCTAAAAAAAACGCGAAAATGGATGGAAAGCACTCTATATTGGGAAGCAAAAGGCACCAAAAAGCATGTTAGGCACCAAAACGATAAATGATATGAAAGTCACTCTATATGGAAATCTAAAACAAAATTACTGGAAACGTGTGTTTTAAAAGATTTACGTAGAAAAACGCTAAAACAGATGCAAACCAACTAATATAAATAAATAGAATAACATTATCAAAAAAAGTATATTTTTGTGTGTTTTTGAGCTTGTTACATAAAAAAAAACGCGAAAATGGATGCAAAGCACTCTATATAAGGAAAAAAAAAGGACATAACGAGAAGCGTATATAATGAGTGTTTTATAGTTTCACCAGAATCACGAGGCAAACAACGCAAAAACTCGACTGTATGGAGAAGATTCTAAGATACCAAAATTCTAAAACTCATGAATAACAGTCTTAATCAAGAAACAGAACAACATTACTAAATGCGTGTAGTTTGAGTGTTTTTTTTTACATTCTTAGTTACCAAAACCCCAAATTCCATGCGAAACTAGCTTTATGTGGGAAAAATATGATATTACCAGAAAAGTGTCTTTGTGTGTTTTTTTGAGCGTGTTAGGCAATAAAGCACTAAAAAGCAGTGCAATCATATTACATGGGAATAAAACCAGCTTTTAAGAAGAACTTGCCTTTTGGTGTATTTGACACGCATTTAGTAAGGTTGTTCTGTTTCTCAATTAAGAGTGTTATTCACGAGTTTCTGCATTTTGGTATCTAGAAAACTTCTCCATATACACGAGTTTTTGCGTTTTTTGCCTTGTGGTTTTTTTGAACTATAAAACATTCATTATACACTTTTCTTGCAATGTCCCTTTGTTTCCCAATATAGAGTGCTTTGTATCAATTTTTGCGTTTTATTTTTTTGTAGGTAACAAGCTGAAAAACACTCAAAATATACATTTTTGGTAATGTTTTTCTGCTTCTTGATATGGGTTGGTTTGCATCAGTTTTAGCGTTTTTCTACGTAAAACACTGAGAAGACAGGTTTTCAGTAATTTTCTTTTGGATTCCCACATAGAGTGAGTTCTTTATTATTTATCGTTTTGGTGCCTAACATGCTGAAAAACACTCAAAAGACAGATTTCTGGTAAGGTCTTTAATTTCCTCATATGCGAGGCCCTGCATGTCTTTTGAGTGTTTTTGAACGTGTTACGCAATAAAGCACTAAAAGGAAGGTCAATCACATTACATGGGAATAAAACCAAATTTTACCAAGAACTTGCCTTTAAGTGTTTTTGAGCGCCTTACATACCAAAACGCTAAAATGCATGCAAAATACATTTTATAAAGAAACAGAATAATATTACCAAATACATGTATTTTGAGTGTTTTTGATCATGATATCTATAAAAACGCTTAAATACATGCAAAGAACTTTATGTTTGGGAAACGAAAGGACATTACGAGAAACGTGTATTATGAGTGTTTTTTTTTAATTTTTTTCAGTACCTAAAAGCTAAAACCCACAAATAACACTCTTTATTTAGATAAAAAAAATAATTAACAAAAAATTTTAAAAATTGGATTTTTTATTTATTTATTTATTTATTTTTTTGTTATTTATCCTTATAGGTACCGAGATGCCAAAATTCTGCCAAATTTCAGGGAATTTATGTGGAAAAAAGAACATTACCAAAAGAGTTATTTATAGCTTTTTTTTCGGATTGTTATGTACCAAACCCTAAAGTGCATCCAAAGCCACCTATATAGGGAAGTTAAACGACTTTACCAGAAACCTGTCTTTTCAGTGTTTTTCAGCATGTTAGGCACTAAAACGATAAATAATATGGAAGTCAGTCAATATGTGAATCCAAAAGAAAATTACTGAAAACGTGTCTTTTCAGTGTTTTACGTAGAAAAACGCTAAAGCGGATGCAAACCAACCTTTATGAAGAAATAGAATAACATTACCAAAAAAAAATATTTTTTGAGTATTTTTGAGCTTGTTACCTACAAAAAAATGGAAAAATGGATATAAAGCACTCTATATTAGGAAACAAAAGGACATTACGAGAAACGTGTATAATGAGTGTTTTATAGTTTTAAAAGAACCAAAAAAAAAAGAACGCCAAAATGCACACAAATTAACGAAACAAATGGGATTTTTCCTCATGTTAGGTACAACAATCTATACAGAATATAAAAAAACAGAACAACATTACCAAAAACGTATATTATAAGTGTTTTTGAGCTTCTTTAGTAGTAAAATACTGAATCACGTGATTAGCACATTCATTTAGGCGTTTTGGTTTCTAAAAAGCTGGAAAACGCTTAAACCATACGTTTTTGGTAATGTCTCCCGATAAAGGCTATTGTGCACGCGTTTTAGCATTTTCGAACGTAAGAAGCTCAAAAACACTCAAAAGATATTTGATTAATATTGTTTTGATTTTTATATAGAGTGTCTTCCATGCTCTTTAGAGTTTTGGTGCTAACGTTGAAAAGCCCCGAAATAACATTTTTTCTGGGAATGACGTCTCTTTACCTAATAAAGGGTGAAATGGATGATTTTTTGCGTATTGGTACGAAATAAGCTGAAAAACATTCAAAATACACGTTTTTGGCAAATGTGTATTATGAGTTTTTTTTTTTTTATAGTTCAAAAGAACCAAAAGGCAAAAAAACACAAAAACTCGTGTATATGGAGAAGGTTCCTAGATACCAAAATGCTGAAACTCATGAATAACACTCTTAACTGAGAAACAGAACAACCTTACTAAATGCGTGTATTTTGAGTGCTTTTCACATTCTCAGTTACCAAAACCCCAAATTGCATGCGAAATAACCTTTATGTGAGAAAAAATCTCATTACCAGAAAAGGGTCTTTTAAGTGTTTTTCGGCGTGATAGGCAATTTTGGTATCCAAAATGCAAAGTACTAAAAAGCAAGGCAAACATATTACATTGGAATAACACTAATTTATACCAAAAACTTGGCTTAAGTGTTTTTGAGCTGCTTAAATACCAAACCGCTAAAACGCATGCAAAACAAACTTTATGGAGAAACAAAATAACATTACCAAAAACATGTATTTTGAGTGTTTTTGATCATGTTATCTATATAAACGCTTAAATACATGGAAAGAACATTATGTTTGGGAAACAAAAGGACATTACGAGAAACGTGTATTATGAGTGTTTTTAAGTTCCTTAAGTACCAAAAAGCTAAAACCCACAAATAACACTTTTTATTTAGAAAATAAAAAACAAAAAAAAATTAAAAAAATAGGAATTTTTTTTTTGTTATTCATATTCTTAGGTACCGATATGCCAAAATTCTGGGAAAATTCAGGGCAATCATATAATAAAAAAATATTATCAAAAAAGTTAATTTCAGCTTTTTTTTCGGATTGTTATGTACCAAACCCTAAAGTGCATGCAAAGCCTCCTATATGAGGAATTTAACGACTTTACCAGAAATCTGTGTTTTGAGTGTTTTTTAGCATGTTAGGCACCAAAATGATAAATAATATGGAACTCACTCTATATGGGAGTCCAAAACAAAGTTACTGAAAACGTGTCTTCTCAGTGTTTTACGTAGAAAATCGCTAAAACGGATGCAAAGCAACCAATATCAAGAATAAGAAAAATGTTACTAAAAAGATATTTTTTGAGTGTTTTTCAGCTTGTTACCTACAAAAAAAAAAAACGCGAAAATTGATGTAAAGCACCCTATATTGGGAAACAAAAGGACATTGCAAGAAAAGTGTATCATGAGTGTTTTATAGTTCAAAAGAACCACAAGGGAAAAAACGCAAAATCTCGTGTATATGGAGAGGTTTCCTAGATACAAAAAAGCTAAAACTCATTAACATTCCTAATTGAGAAACAGAAAAACCTTAATAAATGCGTGTATTTTGAGTGCTTTTCACATTCTTAGTTACCAAAACCCCAAATTGCATGCAAAAATAGACTTGTGGGATAAAAAAAATGACTTTGCCAGAAAAGTGTCTTTTGAGTGTTTTTGAGCGTGACAGGCAATAAAGCACTAAAAAAGAGGGATATCACATTACATTGGAGGAAAACGAACTTTTACCAAGAACTTCCCTTTAAGTGTTTTTGAGCTCCTTATATACCAAAACACTAGAACGCATTGAAAACACTCTTTATGGTGAAACAGAATAACTTTACCAAAAACATGTATTTTGAGTGTTTTTGATCATGTTGCCAATAAAAACGCTAAAATACATGCAAAGAACACTATTTTTGGGAAACGAAAGGAGATTACGAGAAACGTGTATTATGAGTGTTTTTAAGTTCATTAATTACCAAAAAGCTAAAAGCCACTAATAACACTCTTTATTGAGAAACAATAAATAAATAAAAAAATACAATATTTATTTTCTTTCTTATTCATCTTTACAGGTACCGAGATGCCAAAATTCGGGCAAAATTCAGGAAATTATGTGAAATAAAAAAACATTATCCAAAAAGTTAAATTTAGCTTTTATCGGACTGCTATGTACCAAACCCGTAAAGTGCATGCAAAGCCACATATATGGGGAAATTAAATGTCTTTGCCAGAAAACGGTCTTATGAGTGTTTTTCAGCATGTTAGGAACCAACACGATAAATAACATAGAAGTCAATCTATATGGGAATCCAAAACAAAATTACTAAAAACGTGTCTTATCGGTGTTTTACATAGAAAAACGCTAAAACGGATGCAAACCAACCAATATGAAGAAATGAAATAACATTACCAAAAAGGTATATTTTGATTATTTTTGAAATTGTTACCTACAAAAAACACGAAAATGGATGGAAAGCACTCTATATTGGGAAGCAAAAGGACATTACGAGGAACGTGTATAATGAGTGTTTTATAGTTTCACAAGAACTACAAGGCAAAAAACGCAAAAAACTTGTGTATATAGAGAAGTTTCTTACATTCCAAAATGCTGAAACTCTGGAACAACACTCTTAATTGAGAAACAAAACCATCTTACTTAATGCGTGTATTTTGTGTGCTTTTCACATCCTTAGTTACCAAAACCCTAAATTACATGCGAAACCAGCTTTATGTGGGAAAAAAATGACATTACCAGAAAAATGTCTTTTGAGTGTTTTTGAGCGTGTTAGCAGGGCAATCACATTACACTGGAATAAAACCAATTTTTAACAAGAACTTGCCTTTAAGTGTATTTGAGCTCGTTATATACCAAAACGCTAAAATGCATGCAAAATACACTTTATGGTGAAACAGAATAACATTACGAAAAATATGTATTTTGAGTGTTTTTGATCATGTTACCAATAAAAACGCTTAAATACATGCAAAGAACCCCATTTTTGGGAAATGAAAGTACATGACGAGAAACGTGTATTATGAGTGCTTTTAAGTTCATTAAGTACGAAAAAGCTAAAAGCCACAAATTACACTCTTTATTGAGAAAAAAAAAAATACAATATTTTTTTTTCATTCTTATTCATCTTCTCAGATAACGAGGTGCCAAAATTCGGGAAATTTTCAGGAAATTATATGAAATAAGGACATTATCAAAAAAGTTAAATTTAGCTTTTTTTTCGGACTGTTATGTACCAAACCCCTAAAGTGCATGCAAAGCCACCTATATGGGGAAATTAAACGTCTTTGCCAGAAAACTGTCTTATGAGTGTTTTTCAGCATGGTAGGAACCAACACGATAAAACCGAAGGAAGTCAATCTATATGAGAATCCAAAACAAAATTACTGAAAACGTGTCTTTTCGGTGTTTTATGTAGAAAACGCTAAAATGGATGCAAAACAACCAAAATGATGCAATACAATAACATTACAAAAATGGTATATTATTTGTGTTTTTGAAATTGTTACCTACAAAAAACGCGAAAATGGATGGAAAGCACTCTATATTGGGAAGCAAAAGGCACCAAAAAGCATGTTAGGCACCAAAACGATAAATAATATGAAAGTCACTCTATGTGGAAATCTAAAACAAAATTACTGGAAACGTGTGTTTTAAAAGATTTACGTAGAAAAACGCTAAAACAGATGCAAACCAACTAATATAAATAAATAGAATAACATTATCAAAAAAAGTATATTTTTGTGTGTTTTTGAGCTTGTTACATAAAAAAAAACGCGAAAATGGATGCAAAGCACTCTATATAAGGAAAAAAAAGGATATAACGAGAAGCGTATATAATGAGTGTTTTATAGTTTCACCAGAATCACAAGGCAAACAACGCAAAAACTCGACTGTATGGAGAAGATTCTAAGATACCAAAATTCTGAAACTCATGAATAACAGTCTTAATGAAGAAACAGAACAACCTTACTAAATGCGTGTATTTTGAGTGTTTTTTTTACATTCTTAGTTACCAAAACCCCAAATTCCATGCGAAACTAGCTTTATGTGGGAAAAATATGATATTACCAGAAAAGTGTCTTTGAGTGTTTTTGAGCGTGTTAGGCAATAAAGCACTAAAAAGCAGTGCAATCATATTACATGGGAATAAAACCAACTTTTAAGAAGAACTTCCCTTTTGGTGTATTTGACACGCATTTAGTAAGGTTGTTCTGTTTCTCAATTAAGAATGTTATTCACGAGTTTCTGCATTTTGGTATCTAGAAAACTTCTCCATATACACGAGTTTTTGCGTTTTTTGCCTTGTTTTTTTTTTGAACTATAAAACATTCATTATACACTTTTCTTGCAATGTCCCTTTGTTTCCCAATGTAGAGTGCTTTGTATCAATTTTTGCGTTTTATTTTTTTGTAGGTAACAAGCTCAAAAACACTCAAAATATACATTTTTGGTAATGTTTTTCTGCTTCTTGATATGGGTTGGTTTGCATCAGTTTTAGCGTTTTTCTACGTAAAACACTGAGAAGACAGGTTTTCAGTAATTTTCTTTTGGATTCCCACATAGAGTGAGTTCTTTATTATTTATCGTTTTGGTGCCTAACATGCTGAAAAACACTCAAAAGAGAGATTTCTGGTAAGGTCTTTAATTTCCTCATATGCGAGGCCCTGCATGTCTTTTGAGTGTTTTTGAACGTGTTACGCAATAAAGCACTAAAAGGAAGGTCAATCACATTACATGGGAATAAAACCAAATTTTACCAAGAACTTGCCTTTAAGTGTTTTTGAGCGCCTTACATACCAAAACGCTAAAATGCATGCAAAATACATTTTATAAAGAAACAGAAAAATATTACCAAATACATGTATTTTGAGTGTTTTTGATCATGATATCTATAAAAACGCTTAAATACATGCAAAGAACTTTATGTTTGGGAAACGAAAGGACATTACGAGAAACGTGTATTATGAGTGTTTTTTTTATTTTTTTCAGTACCTAAAAGCTAAAACCCACAAATAACACTCTTTATTTAGATAAAAAAAATAATTAACAAAAAATTTTAAAAATTTGATTTTTTATTTATTTATTTTTTTTTGTTATTTATCCTTATAGGTACCGAGATGCCAAAATTCTGCCAAATTTCAGGGAATTTATGTGGGAAAAAGAACATTACCAAAAGAGTTATTTATAGCTTTTTTTTCGGATTGTTATGTACCAAACCGTAAAGTGCATCCAAAGCCACCTATATAAAGAAGTTAAACGACTTTACCAGAAACCTGTCTTTTCAGTGTTTTTCAGCATGTTAGGCACTAAAACGATAAATAATATGGAAGTCAGTCAATATGTGAATCCAAAAGAAAATTACTGAAAACGTGTCTTTTCAGTGTTTTACGTAGAAAAACGCTAAAGCAGATGCAAACCAACCTTTATGAAGAAATAGAATAACATTACCAAAAAGATATATTTTGAGTATTTTTGAGCTTGTTACCTACAAAAAAATGCAAAAATGGATATAAAGCACTCTATATTAGGAAACAAAAGGACATTACGAGAAACGTGTATAATGAGTGTTTTATAGTTTTAAAAGAACCAAAAAAAAAGAACGCCAAAATGCACACAAATTAACCAAACAAATGGGATTTTTCCTCATGTTAGGTACAACAATCTATACAGAATATAAAAAAAACAGAACAACATTACCAAAAACGTATATTATAAGTGTTTTTGAGCTTCTTTGGTAATAAAATACTGAATCACGTGATTAGCACATTCATTTAGGCGTTTTTGGTTTCTCAAAAGCTGGAAAACGCTTAAATCATACGTTTTTGGTAATGTCTCCCGATAAAGGCTATTGTGCACGCGTTTTAGCATTTTGGAACGTAAGAAGCTCAAAAACACTCAAAAGACACCATTTTGATAATGTTGTTTTGATTTTTATATAGAGTGTCTTCCATGCTCTTTAGAGTTTTGGTGCTAACGTTGAAATGCCCCGAAATAACATTTTTTTCTGGGAATGACGTCTCTTTACCTTATAAAGGGTGAAATGGATGATTTTTTGCGTATTGGTACGAAATAAGCTGAAAAAACATTCAAAATACACGTTTTTGGCAAATGTGTATTATGAGTTTTTTTTTATAGTTCAAAGGAACCAAAAGGCAAAAAAACACAAAAATTCGTGTATATGGAGAAGGTTCCTAGATACCAAAATGCTGAAACTCATGAATAACACTCTTAACTGAGAAACAGAACAACCTTACTAAATGCGTGTATTTTGAGTGCTTTTCACATTCTCAGTTACCAAAACCCCAAATTGCATGCGAAATAACCTTTATGTAAGAAAAAAATGTCATTACCAGAAAAGGGTCTTTTAAGTGTTTTTCGGCGTGATAGGTAATTTTGGTATCCAAAATGCAAAGTACTAAAAAGCAGGGCAAACATATTACATTGGAATAACAGTAATTTATACCAAAAACTTGGCTTTAAGTGTTTTTGAGCTGCTTAAATACCAAACCGCTAAAACGCATGCAAAACAAACTTTATGGAGAAACAAAATAACATTACCAAAAACATGTATTTTGAGTGTTTTTGATCATGTTATCTATAAAAACGCTTAAATACATGGAAAGAACATTATGTTTGGGAAACAAAAGGACATTACGAGAAACGTGTATTATGAGTGTTTTTTAAGTTCCTTAAGTACCAAAAAGCTAAAACCCAAAAATAACACTCTTTATTTAGAAAATAAAAAACAAAAAAAAAATTTAAAAAAATAGGAATTTTTTTTTTGTTATTCATATTCATAGGTACCGATATGCCAAAATTCTGGGAAAATTCAGGGCAATCATATAATAAAAAAATATTATCAAAAAAGTTAATTTCAGCTTTTTTTTCGGATTGTTATGTACCAAACCCTAAAGTGCATGCAAAGCCTCCTATATGAGGAAATTAAACGACTTTACCAGAAATCTGTGTTTTGAGTGTTTTTTTAGCATGTTAGGCACCAAAATGATAAATAATATGGAACTCACTCTATATGGGAGTCCAAAACAAAGTTACTGAAAACGTGTCTTCTCATTGTTTTACGTAGAAAATCGCTAAAACGGATGCAAAGCAACCAATATCAAGAATAAGAAAAATGTTACTAAAAAGATATATTTTGAGTGTTTTTCAGCTTGTTACCTACAAAAAAGAAAACGCGAAAATTGATGTAAAGCACCATATATTGGAAAACAAAAGGACATTGCAAGAAAAGTGTATCATGAGTGTTTTATAGTTCAAAAGAACCACAAGGGAAAAAACGCAAAATCTCGTGTATATGGAGAGGTTTCCTAGATACAAAAATGCTAAAGCTCATGTATAACACTCCTAATTGAGAAAAAGAAAAACCTTAATAAATGCGTGTATTTTGAGTGCTTTTCACTTTCTTAGTTACCAAAACCCCAAATTGCATGCAAAAATAGACTTGTGGGATAAAAAAAATGACTTTGCCAGAAAAGTGTCTTTTGAGTGTTTTTGAGCGTGATAGGCAATAAAGCACTAAAAAAGAGGGATATCACATTACATTGGAGGAAAAGGAATTTTTACCAAGAACTTGCCTTGAAGTGTTTTTGAGCTCCTTATATACCAAAACACTAAAACGCATTGAAAACACTCTTTATGGTGAAACAGAATAACTTTACCAAAAACATGTATTTTGAGTGTTTTTGATCATGTTGCCAATAAAAACGCTAAAATACATGCAAAGAACACTATTTTTGGGAAACGAAAGGAGATTACGAGAAACGTGTATTATGAGTGTTTTTAAGTTCATTAATTACCAGAAAGCTAAAAGCCACAAATAACACTCTTTATTGAGAAACAATAAATAAATAAAAAAAAATACATTTTTTTTCTTTCTTATTCATCTTCACAGGTACCGAGATGCCAAAATTCGGGCAAAATTCAGGAAATTATGTGAAATAAAAACATTATCCAAATAGTTAAATTTAGCTTTTATCGGACTGCTATGTACCAAAGCCGTAAAGTGCATGCAAAGCCACATATATGGGGAAATTAAATGTCTTTGCCAGAAAACGGTCTTATGAGTGTTTTTCAGCATGTTAGGAACCAACACGATAAATAACATGGAAGTCAATCTATATGGGAATCCAAAACAAAATTACTAAAAACGTGTCTTATCGGTGTTTTACGTAGAAAAACGCTAAAACGGATGCAAACCAACCAATATGAAGAAATTAAATAACATTACCAAAAAGGTATATTTTGAGCATTTTTGAAATTGTTACCTACAAAAAACACGAAAATGGATGGAAAGCACTCTATATTGGGAAGCAAAAGGACATTACCAGGAACGTGTATAATGAGAGTTTTATAGTTTCACAAGAACTACAAGGCAAAAAACGCAAAAACTTGTGTATATAGAGAAGTTTCTTACATTCCAAAATGCTGAAACTCTGGAACAACATTCTTAATTGAGAAACAAAACCATCTTACTTAATGCGTGTATTTTGAGTGCTTTTCACATCCTTAGTTACCAAAACCCTAAATTACATGCGAAACCAGCTTTATGTGGGAAAAAAATGACATTACCAGAAAAATGTCTTTTGAGTGTTTTTGAGCGTGTTAGGCAATAAAGCACTAAAAAGCAGGGCAATCACATTACACTGGAATAAAACCAATTTTTAACAAGAACTTGCCTTTAAGTGTATTTGAGCTCGTTATATACCAAAACGCTAAAATGCATGCAAAATACACTTTATGGTGAAACTGAATAACATTACGAAAAACATGTATTTTGAGTGTTTTTGATCATGTTACCAATAAAAACGCTTAAATACATGCAAAGAACCCTATTTTTGGGAAATGAAAGGACATGACGAGAAACGTGTATTATGAGTGCTTTTAAATTCATTAAGTACGAAAAAGCTAAAAGCCAAAAATTACACTCTTTATTGAGAAAAAAAAATACAATATTTTTTTTTCATTCTTATTCATCTTCACAGGTAACGAGGTGCCAAAATTCGGGAAATTTTCAGGAAATTATATGAAATAAGGACAATATCAAAAAAGTTAAATTTAGCTTTTTTTTCGGACTGTTATGTACCAAACCCCTAAAGTGCATGCAAAGCCACCTATATGGGGAAATTAAACGTCTTTGCCAGAAAACTGTCTTATGAGTGTTTTTCAGCATGTTAGGAACCAACACGATAAAACCCAAGGAAGTCAATCTATATGAGAATCCAAAAGAAAATTACAGAAAACGTGTCTTTTCGGTGTTTTATGTAGAAAACGCTAAAATGGATGCAAAACAACCAAAATGAAGAAATAGAATAACATTACCAAAATGGTATATTATTTGTGTTTTTGAAATTGTTACCTACAAAAAACGCGAAAATAGATGGAAAGCACTCTATATTGGGAAACAAAAGGCACCAAAAAGCATGTTAGGCACCAAAACGATAAATAATATGAAAGTCACTCTATATGGAAATCTAAAACAAAATTACTGGAAACGTGTGTTTTAAAAGATTTACGCAGAAAAACGCTAAAACAGATGCAGACCAACTAATATAAATAAATAGAATAACATTATCAAAAAAAGTATATTTTGTGTGTTTTTGTGCTTGTTACATAAAAAAACGCGAAAATGGATGCAAAGCACTCTATATAAGGAAAAAAAAAGGACATAACGAGAAGCGTATATAATGAGTGTTTTATAGTTTCACCAGAATTACAAGGCAAACAACGCAAAAACTCGACTGTATGGAGAAGATTCTAAGATACCAAAATTCTGAAACTCATGAATAACAGTCTTAATGAAGAAACAGAACAACCTTACTAAATGCGTGTATTTTGAGTGTTTTTTTTACATTCTTAGTTACCAAAACCCCAAATTCCATGCGAAACTAGCTTTATGTGGGAAAAATATGATATTACCAGAAAAGTGTCTTTGAGTGTTTTTGAGCGTGTTAGGCAATAAAGCACTAAAAAGCAGGGCAATCATATTACATGGGAATAAAACCAACTTTTAAAAAGAACTTGCCTTTTAGTGTTTTTGACACGCATTTAGTAAGGTTGTTCTGTTTCTCAATTAAGAGTGTTATTCACGAGTTTCTGCATTTTGGTATCTAGAAAACTTCTCCATATACACGAGTTTTTGCGTTTTCTGCCTTGTGGTTTTATTTTTAACTATAAAACATTCATTATACACTTTTCTTGCAATGTCCCTTTGTTTCCCAATATAGAGTGCTTTGTATCAATTTTTGCGTTTTATTTTTTTGTAGGTAACAAGCTCAAAAACACTCAAAATATACATTTTTGGTAATGTTTTTCTGCTTCTTGATATGGGTTGGTTTGCATCAGTTTTAGCGTTTTTCTACGTAAAACACTGAGAAGACAGGTTTTCAGTAATTTTCTTTTTGATTCCCACATAGAGTGAGTTCTTTATTATTTATCGTTTTGGTGCCTAACATGCTGAAAAACACTCAAAAGACAGATTTCTGGTAAGGTCTTTAATTTTCTCATATGCGAGGCCTTGCATGTCTTTTGAGTGTTTTTGATCGTGTTACGCTATAAAGCACTAAAAGGAAGGTCAATCACATTACATGGGAATAAAACCAAATTTTACCAAGAACTTGCCTTTAAGTGTCTTTGAGCGCCTTACATACCAAAACGCTAAAATGCATGCAAAATACATTTTATAAAGAAACAGAATAATATTACCAAATACATGTATTTTGAGTGTTTTTGATCATGATATCTATAAAAACGCTTAAATACATGCAAAGAACTTTATGTTTGGGAAACGAAAGGACATTACGAGAAACGTGTATTATGAGTGTTTTTTTAATTTTTTTTCAGTACCTAAAAGCTAAAACCCACAAATAACACTCTTTATTTAGATAAAAAAAATAATTAACAAAAAATTTTAAAAATTAGATTTTTTATTTATTTATTTTATTTTTTTTTTGTTATTTATCCTTATAGGTACCGAGATGCCAAAATTCTGCCAAATTTCAGGGAATTTACGTGGAAAAAAGAACATTACCAAAAGAGTTATTTATAGCTTTTTTTTCGGATTGTTATGTACCAAACCCTAAAGTGCATCCAAAGCCACCTATATAGGGAAGTTAAACGACTTTACCAGAAACCTGTTTTTTCAGTGTTTTTCAGCATGTTAGGCACTAAAACGATAAATAATATGAAAGTCAGTTAATATGTGAATCCAAAAGAAAATTACTGAAAACGTGTCTTTTCAGTGTTTTACGTAGAAAAACGCTAAAGCGGATGCAAACCAACCTTTATGAAGAAATAGAATAACATTACCAAAAAGATATATTTTTGAGTATTTTTGAGCTTGTTACCTACAAAAAAATGCAAAAATGGATATAAAGCACTCTATATTAGGAAACAAAAGGACATTACGAGAAACGTGTATAATGAGTGTTTTATAGTTTTAAAAGAACCGAAAAAAAAGAACGCCAAAATGCAGACAAATTAACCAAACAAATGGGATTTTTCCTCATGTTAGGTACAACAATCTATACAGAATATAAAAAAACAGAACAACATTACCAAAAACGTATATTATAAGTGTTTTTGAGCTTCTTTGGTAATAAAATACTGAATCACGTGATTAGCACATTCATATAGGCGTTTTGGTTTCTAAAAAGCTGGAAAACACTTAAATCATACGTTTTTGGTAATATCTCCCGATAAAGGCTATTGTGCATGCGTTTTAGCATTTTGGAACGTAAGAAGCTCAAAAACAATCAAAAGACACCATTTTGATAATATTGTTTTGATTTTTATATAGAGTGTCTTAAATGCTCTTTAGAATTTTGGTGCTAACGTTGAAAAGCCCCGAAATAACATTTTTTCTGGGAATGTCGTCTCTTTACCTTATAAAGGGTGAAATGGATGATTTTTTGCGTATTGGTACGAAATAAGCTAAAAAACATTCAAAATACACTTTTTTGGCAAATGTGTATTATGAGTTTTTATTTTTATAGTTCAAAAGAACCAAAAGGCAAAAAAACTCAAAAACTCGTGTATATGGAGAAGGTTCCTAGATACCAAAATGCTGAAACTCATGAATAACACTCTTAACTGAGAAACAGAACAACCTTACTAAATGCGTGTATTTTGAGTGCTTTTCACATTCCCAGTTACCAAAACCCCAAATTGCATGCGAAATAACCTTTATGTGAGAAAAAAAATGTCATTACCAGAAAAGGGTCTTTTAAGTGTTTTTCGGCGTGATAGGCAATTTTGGTATCCAAAATGCAAAGTACTATAAAGCAGGGCAAACATATTACATTGGAATAACACTAATTTATACAAAAAACTTGCCTTTAAGTGTTTTTGAGCTGCTTAAATACCGAACCGCTAAAACGCATGCAAAACAAACTTTATGGAGAAAAAGAATAACATTACCAAAAACATATATTTTGAGTGTTTTTGATCATGTTATCTATAAAAACGCTTAAATACATGGAAAGAACATTATGTTTGGGAAACAAAAGGACATTACGAGAAACGTGTATTATGAGTGTTTTTTAAGTTCCTTAAGTACCAAAAAGCTAAAACCCACAAATAACACTCTTTATTTAGAAAATAAAAAACAAAAAAAAATTTAAAAAATAGGATTTTTTTTTTTGTTATTCATATTCATAGGTACCGATATGCCAAAATTCTGGGAAAATTCAGGGCAATCATATAATAAAAAAATATCAAAAAAGTTAATTTCAGCTTTTTTTTCGGATTGTTATGTACCAAACCCTAAAGTGCATGCAAAGCCTCCTATATGAGGAAATTAAACGACTTTACCAGATATCTGTGTTTTGAGTGTTTTTTAGCATGTTAGGTACCAAAATGATAAATAATATTGAACTCACTCTATATGGGAGTCCAAAACAAAGTTACTGAAAACATGTCTTCTCAGTGTTTTACGTAGAAAATCGCTAAAACGGATGCAGAACAACCAATATCAAGAATAAGAAAAATGTTACTAAAAAGATATATTTTGAGTGTTTTTCAGCTTGTTACCTACAAAAAAAAAAAAAAAAACGCGAAAATTGATGTAAAGCACCCTATATTGGGAAACAAAAGGACATTGCAAGAAAAGTGTATAATGAGTGTTTTATAGTTCAAAAGAACCACAAGAGAAAAAACGCAAAATCTCGTGTATATGGAGAGGTTTCCTAGATACAAAAATGCTAAAACTCATGTATAACACTCCTAATTGAGAAACAGAAAAACCTTAATAAATGCGTGTATTTTGAGTGCTTTTCACATTCTTAGTTACCAAAACCCCAAATTGCATGCAAAAATAGACTTGTGGGATAAAAAAAATGACTTTGCCAGAAAAGTGTCTTTTGAGTGTTTTTGAGCGTGATAGGCAATAAAGCACTAAAAAAGAGGGATATCACATTACATTGGAGGAAAACGAATTTTTACCAAGAACTTGCCTTTAAGTGTTTTTGGGCTCCTTATATACCAAAACACTAAAACGCATTGAAAACACTCTTTATGGTGAAACAGAATAACTTTACCAAAAACATGTATTTTGAGTGTTTTTGATCATGTTGCCAATAAAAACGCTAAAATACATGCAAAGAACACTATTTTTGGGAAACTAAAGAAGATTACGAGAAACGTGTATTATGAGTGTTTTTAAGTTCATTAATTACCAAAAAGCTAAAAGCCACTAATAACTCTCTTTATTGAGAAACAATAAATAAATAAAAAAAAATACAATATTTTTTTTCTTTCTTATTCATCTTCACAGGTACCGAGATGCCAAAATTCGGGCAAAATTCAGGAAATTATGTGAAATAAAAACATTATCCAAAAAGTTAAATTTAGCTTTTATCGGACTGCTATGTACCAAACCCGTAAAGTGCATGCAAAGCCACATATATGGGGAAATTAAATGTCTTTGCCAGAAAACGGTCTTATGAGTGTTTTTTCAGCATGTTAGGAACCAACAAGATAAATAACATTGAAGTCAATCTATATGGGAATCCAAAACAAAATTACTAAAAACGTGTCTTATCGGTGTTTTACGTAGAAAAACGCTAAAACGGATGCAAACCAACCAATATGAAGAAATGAAATAACATTACCAAAAAGGTATATTTTGAGCATTTTTAAAATTGTTACCTACAAAAAACACGAAAATGGATGGAAAGCACTCTATATTGGGAAGCAAAAGGACATTACGAGGAACGTGTATAATGAGAGTTTTATAGTTTCACAAGAACTACAAGGCAAAAAACGCAAAAACTTGTGTATATAGAGAAGTTTCTTACATTCCAAAATGCTGAAACTCTGGAACAACACTCTTAATTGAGAAACAAAACCATCTTACTTAATGCGTGTATTTTGAGTGCTTTTCACATCCTTAGTTACCAAAACCCTAAATTAAATGCGAAACCAGCTTTATGTGGGAAAAAAATGACATTGCCAGAAAAATGTCTTTTGAGTGTTTTTGAGCGTGTTAGGCAATAAAGCACTAAAAAGCAGGGCAATCACATTACACTGGAATAAAACCAATTTTTAACAAGAACTTGCCTTTAAGTGTATTTGAGCTCGTTATATACCAAAACGCTAAAATGAATGCAAAATACACTTTATGGTGAAACAGAATAACATTACGAAAAACATGTATTTTCAGTGTTTTTGATCATGTTACCAATAAAAACGCTTAAATACATGCAAAGAACCTCATTTTTGGGAAATGAAATGACATGACGAGAAACGTGTATTATGAGTGCTTTTAAATTCATTAAGTACGAAAAAGCTAAAAGCCACAAATTACACTATTGAGAAAAAAAAATACAATATTTTTTTTTCATTCTTATTCATCTTCACAGGTAACGAGGTGCCAAAATTCGGGAAATTTTCAGGAAATTATATGAAATAAGGACATTATCAAAAAAGTTAATTTTAGCTTTTTTTTCGGACTGTTATGTACCAAACCCCTAAAGTGCATGCAAAGCCACCTATATGGGGATATGAAACGTCTTTGCCAGAAAACTGTCTTATGAGTGTTTTTCAGCATGTTAGGAACCAACACAATAAAACCCAAGGAAGTCAATCTATATGAGAATCCAAAAGAAAATTACTGAAAACGTGTCTTTTCGGTGTTTTATGTAGAAAACGTTAAAATGGATGCAAAACAACCAAAATGAAGAAATAGAATAACATTACCAAAATGGTATATTATTTGTGTTTTTGAAATTGTTACCTACAAAAAACGCGAAAATGGATGGAAAGCACTCTATATTGGGAAGCAAAAGGCACCAAAAAAGCATGTTAGGCACCAAAACAATAAATAATATGAAAGTCACTCTATATGGAAATCTAAAACAAAATTACTGGAAACGTGTGTTTTAAAAGATTTACGCAGAAAAACGCTAAAACAGATGCAGACCAACTAATATAAATAAATAGAATAACATTATCAAAAAAAGTATATTTTGTGTGTTTTTTTGCTTGTTACATAAAAAAACGCGAAAATGGATGCAAAGCACTCTATATAAGGAAAAAAAAGGACATAACGAGAAGCGTATATAATGAGTGTTTTATAGTTTCACCAGAATCACAAGGCAAACAACGCAAAAACTCGATTGTATGGAGAAGATTCTAAGATACCAAAATTCTGAAACTCATGAATAATAGTCTTAATCAAGAAACAGAACAACCTTACTAAATGCGTGAATTTTGAGTGTTTTTTTTACATTCTTAGTTACCAAAACCCCAAATTCCATGCGAAACTAGCTTTATGTGGGAAAAATATGATATTACCAGAAAAGTGTCTTTGAGTGTTTTTGAGCGTGTTAGGCAATAAAGCACTAAAAAGCAGGGCAATCATATTACATGGGAATAAAACCAACTTTTAAGAAGAACTTGCCTTTTAGTGTTTTTGACACGCATTTAGTAAGGTTGTTCTGTTTCTCAATTAAGAGTGTTATTCACGAGTTTCTGCATTTTGGTATCTAGAAAACTTCTCCATATACACGAGTTTTTGCGTTTTTTGCCTTGTGGTTTTTTTGAACTATAAAACATTCATTATACACTTTTCTTGCAATGTCCCTTTGTTTCCCAATATAGAGTGCTTTGTATCAATTTTTGCGTTTTATTTTTTTGTAGGTAACAAGCTCAAAAACACTCAAAATATACATTTTTGGTAATGTTTTTCTGCTTCTTGATATGGGTTGGTTTGCATCAGTTTTAGCGTTTTTCTACGTAAAACACTGAGAAGACAGGTTTTCAGTAATTTTCTTTTTGATTCCCACATAGAGTGAACTATAAAACATTCATTATACACTTTTCTTGCAATGTCCCTTTGTTTCCCAATATAGAGTGCTTTGTATCAATTTTTGCGTTTCATTTTTTTGTAGGTAACAAGCTCAAAAACACTCAAAATATACATTTTTGGTAATGTTTTTCTGCTTCTTGATATGGGTTGGTTTGCATCAGTTTTAGCGTTTTTCTACGTAAAACACTGAGAAGACAGGTTTTCAGTAATTTTCTTTTTGATTCCCACATAGAGTGAGTTCTTTATTATTTATCGTTTTAGTGCCTAACATGCTGAAAAACACTCAAAAGACAGATTTCTAGTAAGGTCTTTAATTTCCTCATATGCGAGGCCTTGCATGTCTTTTGAGTGTTTTTGATCGTGTTACGCAATAAAGCACTAAAAGGAAGGTCAATCACATTACATGGGAATAAAACCAAATTTTACCAAGAACTTCCCTTTAAGTGTTTTTGAGCGCCTTACATACCAAAACGCTAAAATGCATGCAAAATACATTTTATAAAGAAACAGAATAATATTACCAAATACATGTATTTTGAGTGTTTTTGATCATGATATCTATAAAAACGCTTAAATACATGCAAAGAACTTTATGTTTGGGAAACGAAATTACATTACGAGAAAAGTGTATTATGAGTGTTTTTTTTTTTATTTTTTCAGTACCTAAAAGCTAAAACCCACAAATAACACTCTTTATTTAGATAAAAAAAATAATTAACAAAAAATTTTAAAAATTAGATTTTTTATTTATTTATTTATTTTTTTTTTTGTTATTTATCCTTATAGGTACCGAGATGCCAAAATTCTGCCAAATTTCAGGGAATTTATGTTGAAAAAAGAACATTACCAAAAGAGTTATTTATAGCTTTTTTTTCGGATTGTTATGTAATAAAACCCTAAAGTGCATCCAAAGCCACCTATATAGGGAAGTTAAACGACTTTACCAGAAACCTGTTTTTTCAGTGTTTTTCAGCATGTTAGGCACTAAAACGATAAATAATATGGAAGTCAGTTAATATGTGAATCCAAAAGAAAATTACTGAAAACGTGTCTTTTCAGTGTTTTACGTAGAAAAACGCTAAAGCGGATGCAAACCAACCTTTATGAAGAAATAGAATAACATTACCAAAAAGATATATTTTGAGTATTTTTGAGCTTGTTACCTACAAAAAAATGCAAAAATGGATATAAAGCACTCTATATTAGGAAACAAAAGGACATTACGAAAAACGTGTATAATGAGTGTTTTATAGTTTTAAAAGAACAAAAAAAAAAAAGAACGCCAAAATGCACACAAATTAAAAAAACAAATGGGATTTTTCCTCATGTTAGGTACAACAATCTATACAGAATATAAAAAAACAGAACAACATTACCAAAAACGTATATTATTAATGTTTTTGAGCTTCTTTGGTAATAAAATACTGAATCACGTGATTAGCACATTCATTTAGGCGTTTTGGTTTCTAAAAAGCTGGAAAACGCTTAAATCATACGTTTTTGGTAATGTCTCCCGATAAAGGCTATTGTGCACGCGTTTTAGCATTTTGGAACGTAAGAACCTCAAAAACACTCAAAAGACACCATTTTGATAATGTTGTTTTGATTTTTATATAGAGTGTCTTCCATGCTCTTTAGAGTTTTGGTGCTAACGTTGAAAAGCCCCGAAATAACATTTTTTCTGGGAATGTCGTCTCTTTACCTTATAAAGGGTGAAATGGATGATTTTTTGCGTATTGGTACGAAATAAGCTGAAAAACATTAAAAATAGACGTTTTTGGCAAATGTGTATTATGACTTTTTTTTTATATAGTTGAAAAGAACCAAAAGGCAAAAAAACACAAAAACTCGTGTATATGGAGAAGTTTCCTAGATACCAAAATGCTGAAACTCATGAATAACACTCTTAACTGAGAAACAGAACAACCTTACTAAATGCGTGTATTTTGAGTGCTTTTCACATTCTCAGTTACCAAAACCCCAAATTGCATGCGAAATAACCTTTATGTGAGAAAAAAATGTCATTACCAGAAAAGGGTCTTTTAAGTGTTTTTCGGCGTGATAGGCAATTTTGGTATCCAAAATGCAAAGTACTATAAAGCAGGGCAAACATATTACATTGGAATAACACTAATTTATACCAAAAACTTGCCTTTAAGTGTTTTTGAGCTGCTTAAATACCAAACCGCTAAAACGCATGCAAAACAAACTTTATGGAGAAAAAGAATAACATTACCAAAAACATGTATTTTGAGTGTTTTTGATCATGTTATCTATAAAAACGCTTAAATACATGGAAAGAACATTATGTTTGGGAAACAAAAGGACATTACGAGAAACATGTATTATGAGTGTTTTTTAAGTTCCTTAAGTACCAAAAAGCTAAAACCCACAAATAACACCCTTTATTTAGAAAAAAAAAAAAAAATTAAAAAAATAGGAATTTTTTTTTTGTTATTCATATTCATAGGTACCGATATGCCAAAATTCTGGGAAAATTCAGGGCAATCATATAATAAAAAAATATTATCAAAAAAGTTAATTTCATCTTTTTTTTCGGATTGTTATGTACCAAACCCTAAAGTGCATGCAAAGCATCCTATATGAGGAAATTAAACGACTTTACCAGATATCTGTGTTTTGAGTGTTTTTTAGCATGTTAGGTACCAAAATGATAAATAATATTGAACTCACTCTATATGGGAGTCCAAAACAAAGTTACTGAAAACGTGTCTTCTCAGTGTTTTACGTAGAAAATCGCTAAAACGGATGCAAAGCAACCAATATCAAGAATAAGAAAAATGTTACTAAAAAGATATATTTTGAGTGTTTTTCAGCTTGTTACCTACAAAAAAAAAAAAAACGCGAAAATTGATGTAAAGCACCCTATATTGGGAAAGAAAAGGACATTGCAAGAAAAGTGTATCATGAGTGTTTTATAGTTCAAAAAGAACCACAAGGGAAAAAACGCAAAATCTCGTGTATATGGAGAGGTTTCCTAGATACAAAAATGCTAAAAACTCATGTATAATACTCCTAATTGAGAAACAGAAAAACCTTAATAAATGCGTGTATTTTGAGTGCTTTTCACATTCTTAGTTACCAAAATTCCAAATTGCATGCAAAAATAGACTTGTGGGATAAAAAAAATGACTTTGCCAGAAAAGTGTCTTTTGAGTGTTTTTGAGCGTGATAGGCAATAAAGCACTAAAAAAGAGGGATATCACATTACACTGGAGGAAAACGAACTTTTACCAAGAACTTGCCTTTAAGTGTTTATGAGCTCCTTATATACCAAAACACTAAAACGCATTGAAAACACTCTTTATGGTGAAACAGAATAACTTTACCAAAAGCATGTATTTTGAGTGTTTTTGATCATGTTGCCAATAAAAACGCTAAAATACATGCAAAGAACACTATTTTTGGGAAACGAAAGGAGATTACGAGAAACGTGTATTATGAGTGTTTTTAAGTTCATTAATTACCAAAAAGCTAAAAGCCACTAATAACACTCTTTATTGAGAAACAATAAATAAATAAAAAAAAATACAATATTTTTTTTCTTTCTTATTCATCTTCACAGGTACCAATATGTCAAAATTCGGGCAAAATTCAGGAAATTATGTGAAATAAAAACATTATCCAAAAAGTTAAATTTAGCTTTTATCGGACTGCTATGTACCAAACCCGTAAAGTGCATGCAAAGCCACATATATGGGGAAATTAAATGTCTTTGCCAGAAAACGGTCTTATGAGTGTTTTTCAGCATGTTAGGAACCAACACGATAAATAACATGGAAGTCAATCTATATGGGAATCCAAAACAAAATTACTAAAAACGTGTCTTATCGGTGTTTTACGTAGAAAAACGCTAAAACGGATGCAAACCAACCAATATGAAGAAATGAAATAACATTACCAAAAAGGTATATTTTGAGCATTTTTGAAATTGTTACCTACAAAAAAAACGAAAATGGATGGAAAGCACTCTATATTGGGAAGCAAAAGGACATTACGAGGAACGTGTATAATGAGAGTTTTATAGTTTCACAAGAACTACAAGGCAAAAAAGACAAAAACTTGTGTATATAGAGAAGTTTCTTACATTCCAAAATGCTGAAACTCTGGAACAACACTCTTAATTGAGAAACAAAACCATCTTACTTAATGCGTGTATTTTGAGTGCTTTTCACATCCTTAGTTACCAAAACCCTAAATTACATGCGAAACCAGCTTTATGTGGGAAAAAAATGACATTACCAGAAAAATGTCTTTTGAGTGTTTTTGAGCGTGTTTGGCAATAAAGCACTAAAAAGCAGGGCAATCACATTACACTGGAATAAAACCAATTTTTAACAAGAACTTGCCTTTAAGTGTATTTGAGCTCGTTATATACCAAAACGCTAAAGTGCATGCAAAATACACTTTATGGTGAAACAGAATAACATTACGAAAAACATGTATTTTGAGTGTTTTTGATCATGTTACCAATAAAAACGCTAAAATACATGCAAAGAACCCCATTTTTGGGAAATGAAAGTACATGACGAGAAACGTGTATTATGAGTGCTTTTAAATTCATTAAGTACGAAAAAGCTAAAAGCCACAAATTACACTCTTTATTGAGAAAAAAAAAAAATACAATATTTTTTTTTCATTCTTATTCATCTTCACAGGTAACGAGGTGCCAAAATTCGGGAAATTTTCAGGAAATTATATGAAATAAGGACATTATCAAAAAAGTTAAATTTAGCTTTTTTTTCGGACTGTTATGTACCAAACCCCTAAAGTGCATGCAAACCCACCTATATGGGGAAATTAAACGTCTTTGCCAGAAAACTGTCTTATGAGTGTTTTTCAGCATGTTAGGAACAAACACGATAAAACCCAAGGAAGTCAATCTATATGAGAATCCAAAACAAAATTACTGAAAACGTGTCTTTTCGGTGTTTTATGTAGAAAACGCTAAAATGGATGCAAAACAACCAAAATGAAGAAATAGAATAACATTACCAAAATGGTATATTATTTGTGTTTTTGAAATTGTTACCTACAAAAAACGCGAAAATGGATGGAAAGCACTCTATATTGGGAAGCAAAAGGCACCAAAAAGCATGTTAGGCACCAAAACGATAAATAATATGAAAGTCACTCTATATGGAAATCTAAAACAAAATTACTGGAAACGTGTGTTTTAAAAGATTTACGTAGAAAAACGCTAAAACAGATGCAAACCAACTAATATAAATAAATAGAATAACATTATCAAAAAAAGTATATTTTTGTGTGTTTTTGAGCTTGTTACATAAAAAAAAACGCGAAAATGGATGCAAAGCACTCTATATAAGGAAAAAAAAGGACATAACGAGAAGCGTATATAATGAGTGTTTTATAGTTTCACCAGAATCACAAGGCAAACAACGCAAAAACTCGACTGTATGGAGAAGATTCTAAGATACCAAAATTCTGAAACTCATGAATAACAGTCTTAATGAAGAAACAGAACAACCTTACTAAATGCGTGTATTTTGAGTGTTTTTTTTACATTCTTAGTTACCAAAACCCCAAATTCCATGCGAAACTAGCTTTATGTGGGAAAAATATGATATTACCAGAAAAGTGTCTTTGAGTGTTTTTGAGCGTGTTAGGCAATAAAGCACTAAAAAGCAGTGCAATCATATTACATGGGAATAAAACCAACTTTTAAGAAGAACTTGCCTTTTGGTGTATTTGACACGCATTTAGTAAGGTTGTTCTGTTTTTCAATTAAGAGTGTTATTCACGAGTTTCTGCATTTTGGTATCTAGAAAACTTCTCCATATACACGAGTTTTTGCGTTTTTTGCCTTGTTTTTTTTTTGAACTATAAAACATTCATTATACACTTTTCTTGCAATGTCCCTTTGTTTCCCAATGTAGAGTGCTTTGTATCAATTTTTGCGTTTTATTTTTTTGTAGGTAACAAGCTCAAAAACACTCAAAATATACATTTTTGGTAATGTTTTTCTGCTTCTTGATATGGGTTGGTTTGCATCAGTTTTAGCGTTTTTCTACGTAAAACACTGAGAAGACAGGTTTTCAGTAATTTTCTTTTGGATTCCCACATAGAGTGAGTTCTTTATTATTTATCGTTTTGGTGCCTAACATGCTGAAAAACACTCAAAAGAGAGATTTCTGGTAAGGTCTTTAATTTCCTCATATGCGAGGCCCTGCATGTCTTTTGAGTGTTTTTGAACGTGTTACGCAATAAAGCACTAAAAGGAAGGTCAATCACATTACATGGGAATAAAACCAAATTTTACCAAGAACTTGCCTTTAAGTGTTTTTGAGCGCCTTACATACCAAAACGCTAAAATGCATGCAAAATACATTTTATAAAGAAACAGAATAATATTACCAAATACATGTATTTTGAGTGTTTTTGATCATGATATCTATAAAAACGCTTAAATACATGCAAAGAACTTTATGTTTGGGAAACGAAAGGACATTACGAGAAACGTGTATTATGAGTGTTTTTTTTATTTTTTTCAGTACCTAAAAGCTAAAACCCACAAATAACACTCTTTATTTAGATAAAAAAAATAATTAACAAAAAATTTTAAAAATTTGATTTTTTATTTATTTATTTTTTTTTGTTATTTATCCTTATAGGTACCGAGATGCCAAAATTCTGCCAAATTTCAGGGAATTTATGTGGGAAAAAGAACATTACCAAAAGAGTTATTTATAGCTTTTTTTTCGGATTGTTATGTACCAAACCGTAAAGTGCATCCAAAGCCACCTATATAAAGAAGTTAAACGACTTTACCAGAAACCTGTCTTTTCAGTGTTTTTCAGCATGTTAGGCACTAAAACGATAAATAATATGGAAGTCAGTCAATATGTGAATCCAAAAGAAAATTACTGAAAACGTGTCTTTTCAGTGTTTTACGTAGAAAAACGCTAAAGCAGATGCAAACCAACCTTTATGAAGAAATAGAATAACATTACCAAAAAGATATATTTTGAGTATTTTTGAGCTTGTTACCTACAAAAAAATGCAAAAATGGATATAAAGCACTCTATATTAGGAAACAAAAGGACATTACGAGAAACGTGTATAATGAGTGTTTTATAGTTTTAAAAGAACCAAAAAAAAAGAACGCCAAAATGCACACAAATTAACCAAACAAATGGGATTTTTCCTCATGTTAGGTACAACAATCTATACAGAATATAAAAAAAACAGAACAACATTACCAAAAACGTATATTATAAGTGTTTTTGAGCTTCTTTGGTAATAAAATACTGAATCACGTGATTAGCACATTCATTTAGGCGTTTTTGGTTTCTCAAAAGCTGGAAAACGCTTAAATCATACGTTTTTGGTAATGTCTCCCGATAAAGGCTATTGTGCACGCGTTTTAGCATTTTGGAACGTAAGAAGCTCAAAAACACTCAAAAGACACCATTTTGATAATGTTGTTTTGATTTTTATATAGAGTGTCTTCCATGCTCTTTAGAGTTTTGGTGCTAACGTTGAAAAGCCCCGAAATAACATTTTTTTCTGGGAATGACGTCTCTTTACCTTATAAAGGGTGAAATGGATGATTTTTTGCGTATTGGTACGAAATAAGCTGAAAAAACATTCAAAATACACGTTTTTGGCAAATGTGTATTATGAGTTTTTTTTTATAGTTCAAAGGAACCAAAAGGCAAAAAAACACAAAAATTCGTGTATATGGAGAAGGTTCCTAGATACCAAAATGCTGAAACTCATGAATAACACTCTTAACTGAGAAACAGAACAACCTTACTAAATGCGTGTATTTTGAGTGCTTTTCACATTCTCAGTTACCAAAACCCCAAATTGCATGCGAAATAACCTTTATGTAAGAAAAAAATGTCATTACCAGAAAAGGGTCTTTTAAGTGTTTTTCGGCGTGATAGGTAATTTTGGTATCCAAAATGCAAAGTACTAAAAAGCAGGGCAAACATATTACATTGGAATAACAGTAATTTATACCAAAAACTTGGCTTTAAGTGTTTTTGAGCTGCTTAAATACCAAACCGCTAAAACGCATGCAAAACAAACTTTATGGAGAAACAAAATAACATTACCAAAAACATGTATTTTGAGTGTTTTTGATCATGTTATCTATAAAAACGCTTAAATACATGGAAAGAACATTATGTTTGGGAAACAAAAGGACATTACGAGAAACGTGTATTATGAGTGTTTTTTAAGTTCCTTAAGTACCAAAAAGCTAAAACCCAAAAATAACACTCTTTATTTAGAAAATAAAAAACAAAAAAAAATTTAAAAAAATAGGAATTTTTTTTTTGTTATTCATATTCATAGGTACCGATATGCCAAAATTCTGGGAAAATTCAGGGCAATCATATAATAAAAAAATATTATCAAAAAAGTTAATTTCAGCTATTTTTTCGGATTGTTATGTACCAAACCCTAAAGTGCATGCAAAGCCTCCTATATGAGGAAATTAAACGACTTTACCAGAAATCTGTGTTTTGAGTGTTTTTTTAGCATGTTAGGCACCAAAATGATAAATAATATGGAACTCACTCTATATGGGAGTCCAAAACAAAGTTACTGAAAACGTGTCTTCTCAGTGTTTTACGTAGAAAATCGCTAAAACGGATGCAAAGCAACCAATATCAAGAATAAGAAAAATGTTACTAAAAAGATATATTTTGAGTGTTTTTCAGCTTGTTACCTACAAAAAAAAAAACGCGAAAATTGATGTAAAGCACCATATATTGGAAAACAAAAGGACATTGCAAGAAAAGTGTATCATGAGTGTTTTATAGTTCAAAAGAACCACAAGGGAAAAAACGCAAAATCTCGTGTATATGGAGAGGTTTCCTAGATACAAAAATGCTAAAGCTCATGTATAACACTCCTAATTGAGAAAAAGAAAAACCTTAATAAATGCGTGTATTTTGAGTGCTTTTCACTTTCTTAGTTACCAAAACCCCAAATTGCATGCAAAAATAGACTTGTGGGATAAAAAAAATGACTTTGCCAGAAAAGTGTCTTTTGAGTGTTTTTGAGCGTGATAGGCAATAAAGCACTAAAAAAGAGGGATATCACATTACATTGGAGGAAAAGGAATTTTTACCAAGAACTTGCCTTGAAGTGTTTTTGAGCTCCTTATATACCAAAACACTAAAACGCATTGAAAACACTCTTTATGGTGAAACAGAATAACTTTACCAAAAACATGTATTTTGAGTGTTTTTGATCATGTTGCCAATAAAAACGCTAAAATACATGCAAAGAACACTATTTTTGGGAAACGAAAGGAGATTACGAGAAACGTGTATTATGAGTGTTTTTAAGTTCATTAATTACCAGAAAGCTAAAAGCCACAAATAACACTCTTTATTGAGAAACAATAAATAAATAAATAAAAAAAAATACAATATTTTTTTTCTTTCTTATTCATCTTCACAGGTACCGAGATGCCAAAATTCGGGCAAAAATTCAGGAAATTATGTGAAATAAAAACATTATCCAAAAAGTTAAATTTAGCTTTTATCGGACTGCTATGTACCAAACCCGTAAAGTGCATGCAAAGCCACATATATGGGGAAATTAAATGTCTTTGCCAGAAAACGGTCTTATGTGTTTTTTTCAGCATGTTAGGAACCAAAACGATAAATAACATGGAAGTCAATCTATATGGGAATCCAAAACAAAATTACTAAAAACGTGTCTTATCGGTGTTTTACGTAGAAAAACGCTAAAACGGATGCAAATCAACCAATATGAAGAAATGAAATAACATTACCAAAAAGGTATATTTTGAGCATTTTTGAAATTGTTACCTACAAAAAACACGAAAATGGATGGAAAGCACTCTATATTGGGAAGCAAAAGGACATTACGAGGAACGTGTATAATGAGTGTTTTATAGTTTCACAAGAACTACAAGGCAAAAAACGCAAAAACTTGTGTATATAGAGAAGTTTCTTACATTCCAAAATGCTGAAACTCTGGAACAACACTCTTAATTGAGAAACAAAACCATCTTACTTAATGCGTGTATTTTGAGTACTTTTCACATCCTTAGTTACCAAAACCCTAAATTACATGCGAAACCAGCTTTATGTAAGAAAAAAATGACATTACCAGAAAAATGTCTTTTGAGTGTTTTTGAGCGTGTTAGGCAATAAAGCACTAAAAAGCAGGGCAATCACATTACACTGGAACAAAACCAATTTTTAACAAGAACTTGCCTTTAAGTGTATTTGAGCTCGTTATATACCAAAACGCTTAAATGCATGCAAAATACACTTTATGGTGAAACAGAATAACATTACGAAAAACATGTATTTTGAGTGTTTTTGATCATGTTACCAATAAAAACGCTTAAATACATGCAAAGAACCCCATTTTTGGGAAATGAAAGGACATGACGAGAAACGTGTATTATGAGTGCTTTTAAATTCATTAAGTACGAAAAAGCTAAAAGCCACAAATTACACTCTTTATTGAGAAAAAAAATACAATATTTTTTTTTCATTCTTATTCATCTTCACAGGTAACGAGGTGCCAAAATTCGGGAAATTTTCAGGAAATTATATGAAATAAGGACATTATCAAAAAAGTTAAATTTAGGTTTTTTTTCGGACTGTTATGTACCAAACCCGTAAAGTGTATGCAAAGCCACCTATATGGGGAAATCAAACGTCTTTGCCAGAAAACTGTCTTATGAGTGTTTTTCAGCATGTTAGGAACTAACACGATAAAACCCAAGGAAGTCAATTTATATGAGAATCCAAAACAAAATTACTGAAAACGTGTCTTTTCGGTGTTTTATGTAAAAAACGCTAAAATGGATGCAAAACAACCAAAATGAAGAAATAGAATAACATTACCAAAATGGTATATTATTTGTGTTTTTGAAATTGTTACCTACAAAAAACGCGAAAATGGATGGAAAGCACTCTATATTGGGAAGCAAAAGGCACAAAAAAGCATGTTAGGCACCAAAACGATAAATAATATGAAAGTTACTCTATATGGAAATCTAAAACAAAATTACTGGAAACGTGTGTTTTAAAAGATTTACGTAGAAAAACGTTAAAACAGATGCAAACCAACTAATATAAATAAATAGAATAACATTATCAAAAAAAGTATATTTTTGTGTGTTTTTGAGCTTGTTACATAAAAAAAACGCGAAAATGGATGCAAAGCACTCTATATAAGGAAAAAAAAGGACATAACGAGAAGCGTATATAATGAGTGTTTTATAGTTTCACCAGAATCACAAGGCAAACAACGCAAAAACTCGACTGTATGGAGAAGATTTTAAGATGCCAAAATTCTGAAACTCATGAATAACAGTCTTAATCAAGAAACAGAACAACCTTATTAAATGCGTGTATTTTGAGTGTTATTTTTACATTCTTAGTTACCAAAACCCCAAATTCCATGCGAAACTAGCTTTATGTGGGAAAAATATGATATTACCAGAAAAGTGTCTTTGAGTGTTTTTGAGCGTGTTAGGCAATAAAGCACTAAAAAGCAGGGCAATCATATTACATGGGAATAAAACCAACTTTTAAGAAGAACTTGACTTTTAGTGTTTTTGACACGCATTTAGTAAGGTTGTTCTGTTTCTCAGTTAAGAGTGTTATTCACGAGTTTCTGCATTTTGGTATCTAGAAAACTTCTCCATATACACGAGTTTTTGCGTTTTTTGCCTTGTGGTTTTTTTGAACTATAAAACATTCATTATACACTTTTCTTGTAATGTCCCTTTCTTTCCCAATATAGAGTGCTTTGTATCAATTTTTGCGTTTTATTTTTTTGTAGGTAACAAGCTCAAAAACACTCAAAATATACATTTTTGGTAATGTTTTTCTGCTTCTTGATATGGGTTGGTTTGCATCAGTTTTAGCGTTTTTCTACGTAAAACACTGAGAAGACAGGTTTTCAGTAATTTTCTTTTTGATTCCCACATAGAGTGAGTTCTTTATTATTTATCGTTTTGGTGCCTAACATGCTGAAAAACACTCAAAAGACAGATTTCTGGTAAGGTCTTTAATTTCCTCATATGCGAGGCATTGCATGTCTTTTGAGTGTTTTTGATCGTGTTACGCAATAAAGCACTAAAAGGAAGGTCAATCACATTACATGGGAATCAAACCAAATTTTACCAAGAACTTGCCTTTAAGTGTTTTTGAGCGCCTTACATACCAAAACGCTAAAATGCATGCAAAATACATTTTATAAAGAAACAGAATAATATTACCAAATACATGTATTTTGAGTGTTTTTGATCATGATATCTATAAAAACGCTTAAATACATGCAAAGAACTTTATGTTTGGGAAACGAAATTACATTACGAGAAAAGTGTATTATGAGTGTTTTTTTTAATTTTTTTCAGTACCTAAAAGCTAAAACCCACAAATAACACTCTTTATTTAGATAAAAAAAATAATTAACAAAAAATTTTAAAAATTAGATTTTTTATTTATTTATTTATTTTTTTTTTGTTATTTATCCTTATAGGTACCGAGATGCCAAAATTCTGCCAAATTTCAGGGAATTTATGTTGAAAAAAGAACATTACCAAAAGAGTTATTTATAGCTTTTTTTTCGGATTGTTATGTACCAAACCCTAAAGTGCATCCAAAGCCACCAATATAGGGAAGTTAAACGACTTTACCAGAAACCTGTTTTTTCAGTGTTTTTCAGCATGTTAGGCACTAAAACGATAAATAATATGGAAGTCAATCAATATGTGAATCCAAAAGAAAATTACTGAAAACGTGTCTTTTCAGTGTTTTATGTAGAAAAACGCTAAAGCGGATGCAAACCAACCTTTATGAAGAAATAGAATAACATTACCAAAAAGATATATTTTGAGTATTTTTGAGCTTGTTACCTACAAAAAAATGCAAAAATGGATATAAAGCACTCTATATTAGGAAACAAAAGGACATTACGAAAAACGTGTATAATGAGTGTTTTATAGTTTTAAAAGAACAAAAAAAAAAAAGAACGCCAAAATGCACACAAATTAAAAAAACAAATGGGATTTTTCCTCATGTTAGGTACAACAATCTATACAGAATATAAAAAAACAGAACAACATTACCAAAAACGTATATTATAAGTGTTTTTGAGCTTCTTTGGTAATAAAATACTGAATCACGTGATTAGCACATTCATTTAGGCGTTTTGGTTTCTAAAAAGCTGGAAAACGCTTAAATCATACGTTTTTGGTAATGTCTCCCGATAAAGGCTATTGTGCACGCGTTTTAGCATTTTGGAACGTAAGAACCTCAAAAACACTCAAAAGACACCATTTTGATAATGTTGTTTTGATTTTTATATAGAGTGTCTTCCATGCTCTTTAGAGTTTTGGTGCTAACGTTGAAAAGCCCCGAAATAACATTTTTTCTGGGAATGTCGTCTCTTTACCTTATAAAGGGTGAAATGGATGATTTTTTGCGTATTGGTGCGAAATAAGCTGAAAAACATTTAAAATAGACGTTTTTGGCAAATGTGTATTATAACTTTTTTTTTTTATAGTTGAAAAGAACCAAAAGGCAAAAAAACACAAAAACTCGTGTATATGGAGAAGGTTCCTAGATACCAAAATGCTGAAACTCATGAATAACACTCTTAACTGAGAAACAGAACAACCTTACTAAATGCGTGTATTTTGAGTGCTTCTCACATTCTCAGTTACCAAAACCCCAAATTGCATGCGAAATAACCTTTATGTGAGAAAAAATGTCATTACCAGAAAAGGGTCTTTTAAGTGTTTTTCGGCGTGATAGGCAATTTTGGTATATAAAATGCAAAGTACTAAAAAGCAGGGCAAACATATTACATTGGAATAACACTAATTTATACCAAAAACTTGCCTTTAAGTGTTTTTGAGCTGCTTAAATACCAAACCGCTAAAACGCATGCAAAACAAAGTTTATGGAGAAACAGAATAACATTACCAAAAACATGTATTTTGAGTGTTTTTGATCATGTTATCTATAAAAACGCTAAAATACATGGAAAGAACATTATGTTTGGGAAACAAAAGAACATTACGAGAAACGTGTATTATGAGTGTTTTTTTAAGTTCCTTAAGTACCAAAAAGCTAAAACCCACAAATAACACTCTTTATTTAGAAAATAAAAAACAAAAAAAAATTAAAAAAATTGGAATTTTTTTTTGTTATTCATATTCATAGGTACCGATATGCCAAAATTCTGGGAAAACTCAGGGCAATCATATAATAAAAAAAATATTATCAAAAAAAGTTAATTTCAGCTTTTTTTTCGGATTGTTATGTACCAAACCCTAAAGTGCATGCAAAGCCTCCTATATGAGGAAATTAAACGACTTTACCAGAAATCTGTGTTTTGAGTGTTTTTTAGCATGTTAGGCACCAAAATTATAAATAATATGGAACTCACTCTATATGGGAGTCCAAAACAAAGTTACTGAAAACGTGTCTTCTCAGTGTTTTACGTAGAAAATCGCTAAAACGGATGCAAAGCAACCAATATCAAGAATAAGAAAAATGTTACTAAAAAGATATATTTTGAGTGTTTTTCAGCTTGTTACCTACAAAAAAAAACGCGAAAATTGATGTAAAGCACCCTATATTGGGAAACAAAAGGACATTGCAAGAAAAGTGTATCATGAGTGTTTTATAGTTCAAAAGAACCACAAGGGAAAAAAACGCAAAATCTTGTGTATATGGAGAGGTTTCCTAGATACAAAAATGCTAAAACTCATGTATAACACTCCTAATTGAGAAACAGAAAAACCTTAATAAATGCGTGTATTTTGAGTGCTTTTCACATTCTTAGTTACCAAAACCCCAAATTGCATGCAAAAATAGACTTGTGGGATAAAAAAAATGACTGCCAGAAAAGTGTCTTTTGAGTGTTTTTGAGCGTGATAGGCAATAAAGCACTAAAAAAGAGGGATATCACATTACATTGGAGGAAAACGAACTTTTACCAAGAAATTGCCTTTAAGTGTTTTTGAGCTCCTTATATACCAAAACACTAAAACGCATTGAAAACACTCTTTATGGTGAAACAGAATAACTTTACCAAAAACATGTATTTTGAGTGTTTTTGATCATGTTGCCAATGAAAACGCTAAAATACATGCAAAGAACACTATTTTTGGGAAACGAAAGGAGATTACGAGAAACGTGTATTATGAGTGTTTTTAAGTTTATTAATTACGAAAAAGCTAAAAGCCACTAATAACACTCTTTATTGAGAAACAATAAATAAATAAAAAAAAATACAATATTTTTTTTCTTTCTTATTCATCTTCACAGGTACCGAGGTGCCAAAATTCGGGCAAAATTCAGGAAATTATGTGAAATAAAAACATTATCCAAAAAGTTAAATTTAGCTTTTATCGGACTGCTATGTACCAAACCCGTAAAGTGCATGCAAAGCCACATATATGGGGAAATTAAATGTCTTTGCCAGAAAACGGTCTTATGAGTGTTTTTCAGCATGTTAGGAACCAACACGATAAATAACATGGAAGTCAATCTATATGGGAATCCAAAACAAAATTACTAAAAACGTGTCTTATCGGTGTTTTACGTAGAAAAACGCTAAAACGGATGCAAACCAACCAATATGAAGAAATTAAATAACATTACCAAAAAGGTATATTTTGAGCATTTTTGAAATTGTTACCTACAAAAAACACGAAAATGGATGGAAAGCACTCTATATTGGGAAGCAAAAGGACATTACGAGGAACGTGTATAATAAGAGTTTTATAGTTTCACAAGAACTACAAGGCAAAAAATGCAAAAACTTGTGTATATAGAGAAGTTTCTTACATTCCAAAATGCTGAAACTCTGGAACAACACTCTCAATTGAGAAACAAAACCATCTTACTTAATGCGTGTATTTTGAGTGCTTTTCACATCCTTAGTTACCAAAACCCTAAATTACATGCGAAACCAGCTTTATGTGGGAAAAAAATGACATTACCAGAAAAATGTCTTTTCAGTGTTTTTGAGCGTGTTAGGCAATAAAGCACTAAAAAGCAGGGCAATCACATTACACTGGAATAAAACCAATTTTTAACAAGAACTTGCCTTTAAGTGTATTTGAGCTCGTTATATACCAAAACGCTTAAATGCATGCAAAATACACTTTATGGTGAAACAGAATAACATTACGAAAAACATGTATTTTGAGTGTTTTTGATCATGTTACCAATAAAAACGCTTAAATACATGCAAAGAACCCCATTTTTGGGAAATGAAAGGACATGACGAGAAACGTGTATTATGAGTGCTTTTAAATTCATTAAGTACGAAAAAGCTAAAAGCCACAAATTACACTCTTTATTGAGAAAAAAAAATACGATATTTTTTTTTTCATTCTTATTCATCTTCACAGGAAACGAGGTGCCAAAATTCGGGAAATTTTCAGGAAATTATATGAAATAAGGGCATTATCAAAAAAGTTAAATTTAGGTTTCTTTTCGGACTGTTATGTACCAAACCCCTAAAGTGCATGCAAAGCCACCTATATGGGGAAATTAAACGTCTTTGCCAGAAAACTGTCTTATGAGTGTTTTTCAGCATGTTAGGAACCAACACGATAAAACCCAAGGAAGTCAATCTATATGAGAATCCAAAACAAAATTACTGAAAACGTGTCTTTTCGGAGTTTTATGTAGAAAACGCTAAAATGGATGCAAAACAACCAAAATGAAGAAATAGAATAACATTACCAAAATGGTATATTATTTGTGTTTTTGAAATTGTTACCTACAAAAAACGCGGAAATGGATGGAAAGCACTCTATATTGGGAAGCAAAAGGCACCAAAAAGCATGTTAGGTACCAAAACGATAAATAATATGAAAGTCACTCTATATGGAAATCTAAAACAAAATTACTGGAAACGTGTGTTTAAAAAGATTTACGTAGAAAAACGCTAAAACAGATGCAGACCAACTAATATAAATAAATAGAATAACATTATCAAAAAAAGTATATTTTGTGTTTTTGTGCTTGTTACATAAAAAAAAACGCGAAAATGGATGCAAAGCACTCTATATAAGGAAAAAAAAGGACATAACGAGAAGCGTATATAATGAGTGTTTTATAGTTTCACCAGAATCACAAGGCAAACAACGCAAAAACTCGACTGTGTGGAAAAGATTCTAAGATACCAAAATTATGAAACTCATGAATAACAGTCTTAATCAAGAAACAGAACAACCTTACTAAATGCGTGTATTTTGAGTGGTTTTTTTACATTCTTAGTTAACAAAACCCCAAATTCCATGCGAAACTAGCTTTATGTGGGAAAAATATGATATTACCAGAAAAGTGTCTTTGAGTGTTTTTGAGCGTGTTAGGCAATAAAGCACTAAAAAGCAGGGCAATCATATTACATGGGAATAAAACCAACTTTTAAGAATAACTTGCCTTTTAGTGTTTTTGACACGCATTTAGTAAGGTTGTTCTGTTTTTCAATTAAGAGTGTTATTCACGAGTTTCTGCATTTTGGTATCTAGAAAACTTCTCCATATACACGAGTTTTTGCGTTTTTTGCCTTGTGGTTTTTTTGAACTATAAAACATTCATTATACACTTTTCTTGCAATGTCCCTTTGTTTCCCAATATAGAGTGCTTTGTATCAATTTTTGCGTATTATTTTTTTGTAGGTAACAAGCTCAAAAACACTCAAAATATACATTTTTGGTAATGTTTTTCTGCTTCTTGATATGGGTTGGTTTGCATCAGTTTTAGCGTTTTTCTACGTAAAACACTGAGAATACAGGTTTTCAGTAATTTTCTTTTTGATTCCCACATAGAGTGAGTTCTTTATTATTTATCGTTTTGGTGCCTAACATGCTGAAAAACACTCAAAAGACAGATTTCTGGTAAGGTCTTTAATTTCCTCATATGCGAGGCCTTGCATGTCTTTTGAGTGTTTTTGAACGTGTTACGCAATAAAGCACTAAAAGGAAGGTCAATCACATTACATGGGAATAAAACCAAATTTTACCAAGAACTTGCCTTTAAGTGTTTTTGAGCGCCTTACATACCAAAACGCTAAAATGCATGCAAAATACATTTTCTAAAGAAACAGAATAATATTACCAAATACATGTATTTTGAGTGTTTTGATCATGATATCTATAAAAACGCTTAAATACATGCAAAGAACTTTATGTTTGGGAAACGAAAGGACATTACGAGAAACGTGTATTACGAGTGTTTTTTTAATTTTTTTCAGTACCTAAAAGCTAAAACCCACAAATAACACTCTTTATTTAGATAAAAAAAATAATTAACAAAAAAATTAAAAAATTGGATTTTTTATTTATTTATTTTTTTTTTTTTTTTGTTATTTATCCTTATAGGTACCGAGATGCTAAAATTCTGACAAATTTCAGGGAATTTATGTGGAAAAAAAGAACATTACCAAAAGAGTTATTGATAGCTTTTTTTTCGGATTGTTATGTACCAAACCCTAAAGTGCATCCAAAGCCACCTATATAGGGAAGTTAAACGACTTTACCAGAAACCTGTCTTTTCAGTGTTTTTCAGCATGTTAGGCACTAAAACTATAAATAATATGGAAGTCAATCAATATGTGAATCCAAAAGAAAATTACTGAAAACGTGTCTTTTCAGTGTTTTACGTAGAAAAACGCTAAAGCGGATGCAAACCAACCTTTATGAAGAAATAGAATAACATTACCAAAAAGATATATTTTGAGTATTTTTGAGCTTGTTACCTACAAAAAAATGGAAAAATGGATATAAAGCACTCTATATTAGGAAACAAAAGGACATTACGAGAAACGTGTATAATGAGTGTTTTATAGTTTTAAAAGAACCAAAAAAAAAGAACGCCAAAATGCACACAAATTAACCAAACAAATGGGATTTTTCCTCATGTTAGGTACAACAATCTATACAGAATATAAAAAACAGAACAACATTACCAAAAACGTATAATATAAGTGTTTTTGAGCTTCTTTGGTAATAAAATAATGAATCACGTGATTAGCACATTCATATAGGCGTTTTGGTTTCTAAAAAGCTGGAAAACGCTTAAATCATACGTTTTTGGTAATGTCTCCCGATAAAGGCTATTGTGCACGCGTTTTAGCATTTTGGAACGTAAGAAGCTCAAAAACACTCAAAAGACACCATTTTGATAATGTTGTTTTGTTTTTTATATAGAGTGTCTTCCATGCTCTTTAGAGTTTTGGTGCTAACGTTGAAAAGCCCCGAAATAACATTTTTTTCTGGGAATGTCGTCTCTTTACCTTATAAAGGATGAAATGGATGATTTTTTGCGTATTGGTACGAAATAAGCTGAAAAACATTCAAAATACACGTTTTTGGCAAATGTGTATTATGAGTTTTTTTTTTTTATAGTTCAAAAGAACCTAAAGGGAAAAAAACACAAAAACTCGTGTATATGGAGAAGGTTCCTAGATACCAAAATGCTGAAACTCATGAATAACACTCTTAACTGAGAAACAGAACAACCTTACTAAATGCGTGTATTTTGAGTGCTTTTCACATTCTCAGTTACCAAAACCCCAAATTGCATGCGAAATAACGTTTATGTGAGAAAAAAATGTCATTACCAGAAAAGGGTCTTTTAAGTGTTTTTCGGCGTGATAGGCAATTTTGGTATCCAAAATGCAAAGTACTAAAAAGCAGGGCAAACATATTACATTGGAATAACACTAATTTATACCAAAAATTTGCCTTTAAGTGTTTTTGAGCTGCTTATATACCAAAACACTAAAACGTATTGAAAACACTCTTTATGGTGAAACAGAATAATTTCACCAAAAACTTGTATTTTGAGTGTTTTTGATCATGTTGCCAATAAAAACGCTAAAATACATGCAAAGAACACTATTTTTGGGAAACGAAAGGAGATTACGAGAAACGTGTATTATGAGTGTTTTTAAGTTCATTAATTACCAAAAAGCTAAAAGCCACAAATAACACTCTTTATTGAGAAACAAAAAATAAATAAAAAAAATACAATATTTTTTTCTTTCTTATTCATCTTCACAGGTACCGAGATGCCAAAATTCGGGCAAAATTCAGGAAATTATGTGAAATAAAAACATTGTCCAAAAAGTTAAATTTAGCTTTTATCGGACTGCTATGTACCAAACCCGTAAAGTGCATGCAAAGCCACATATATGGGGAAATTAAATGTCTTTGCCAGAAAACGGTCTTATGAGTGTTTTTCAGCATGTTAGGAACCAACACGATAAATAACATGGAAGTCAATCTATATGGGAATCCAAAACAAAATTACTAAAAACGTGTCTTATCGGTATTTTACGTAGAAAAAACGCTAAAACGGATGCAAACCAACCAATATGAAGAAATGAAATAACTTTACCAAAAAGGTATATTTTGAGCATTTTTGAAATTGTTACCTACAAAAAACACGAAAATGGATGGAAAGCACTCTATATTGGGAAGCAAAAGGACATTACGAGGAACGTGTATAATGAGTGTTTTATAGTTTCACAAGAACTACAAGGCAAAAAACGCAAAAACTTGTGTATATAGAGAAGTTTCTTACATTCCAAAATGCTGAAACTCTGGAACAACATTCTTAATTAAGAAACAAAACCATCTTACTTAATGCGTGTATTTTGAGTGCTTTTCACATCCTTAGTTACCAAAACCCTAAATTACATGCGAAACCAGCTTTATGTGGGAAAAAAATGACATTACCAGAAAAATATCTTTTGAGTGTTTTTGAGCGTGTTAGGCAATAAAGCACTAAAAAGCAGGGCAATCACATTCCACTGCAATAAAACCAATTTTTAACAAGAACTTGTCTTTAAGTGTATTTGAGCTCGTTATATACCCAAACGCTAAAATGCATGCAAAATACACTTTATGGTGAAACAGAATAACATTACGAAAAACATGTATTTTGAGTGTTTTTGATCATGTTACCAATAAAAACGCTTAAATACATGCAAATAACACCATTTTTGGAAAATGAAAGGACATGACGAGAAATGTGTATTATGAGTGCTTTTAAATTCATTAAGTACGAAAAAGCTAAAAGCCACAAATTACACTCTTTATTGAGAAAAAAAAAATACAATATTTTTTTTTCATTCTTTTTCATCTTCACAGGTAACGAGGTGCCAAAATTCGGGAAATTTTCAGGAAATTATATGAAATAAGGACGTTATCAAAAAAGTTAATTTTTGCTTTTTTTTCGGATTGTTATGTACCAAACCCCTAAAGTGCATGCAAAGCCACCTATATGGGGAAATTAAACGTCTTTGCCAGAAAACTGTCTTATGAGTGTTTTTCAGCATGTTAGGAACCAACACGATAAAACCCAAGGAAGTCAATCTATATGAGAATCCAAAACAAAATTACTGAAAACGTGTCTTTTCGGTGTTTTATGTAGAAAACGCTAAAATGGATGCAAAACAACCAAAATGAAGAAATAGAATAACATTACCAAAATGGTATATTATTTGTGTTTTTGAAATTGTTACCTACAAAAAACGCGAAAATGGATGGAAAGCACTGTATATTGAGAAGCAAAAGGCGCCAAAAAGCATGTTAGGCACCAAAACGATAAATAATATGAAAGTCACTCTATATGGAAATCTAAAACAAAATTACTGGAAACGTGTGTTTTAAAAGATTTACGTAGAAAAACGCTAAAACAGATGCAAACCAACTAATATAAATAAATAGAATAACATTATCAAAAAAAGTATATTTTTGTGTGTTTTTGAGCTTGTTACATAAAAAAAAAACGCGAAAATGGATGCAAAGCACTCTATATAAGGAAAAGAAAGGACATAACGAGAAGCGTATATAATGAGTGTTTTATAGTTTCACCAGAATCACAAGGCAAACAACGCAAAAACTCGACTGTATGGAGAAGATTCTAAGATACCAAAATTCTGAAACTCATGAATAACAGTGTAAATCAAAAAACAGAACAACCTTACTAAATGCGTGTATTTTGAGTGTTTTTTTTACATTCTTAGTTACCAAAACCCCAAATTCCATGCGAAACTAGCTTTATGTGGGAAAAATAAGATATTACCAGAGAAGTGTCTTTGAGTGTTTTTGAGCGTGTTAGGCAATAAAGCACTAAAAAGCAGTGCAATCATATTACATGATAATAAAACCAACTTTTAAGAAGAACTTGCCTTTTCGTGTATTTGACACGCATTTAGTAAGGTTGTTCTGTTTCTCAATTAAGAATGTTATTCACGAGTTTCTGCATTTTGGTATCTAGAAAACTTCTCCATATACACGAGTTTTTGCGTTTTTTGCCTTGTGGTTTTTTTGAACTATAAAACATTCATTATACACTTTTCTTGCAATGTCCCTTTGTTTCCCAATATAGAGTGCTTTGTATCAATTTTTGCGTTTTATTTTTTTGTAGGTAACAAGCTCAAAAACACTCAAAATATACATTTTTGGTAATGTTTTTCTGCTTCTTTATATGGGTTGGTTTGCATCAGTTTTAGCGTTTTTCTACGTAAAACACTGAGAAGACAGGTTTTCAGTAATTTTCTTTTGGATTCCCACATAGAGTGAGTTCTTTATTATTTATCGTTTTGGTGCCTAACATGCTGAAAAACACTCAAAAGACAGATTTCTGGTAAGGTCTTTAATTTCCTCATATGCGAGGCCTTGCATGTCTTTTGAGTGTTTTTGAACGTGTTACGCAATAAAGCACTAAAAGGAAGGTCAATCACATTACATGGGAATAAAACCAAATTTTACCAAGAACTTGCCTTTAAGTGTTTTTGAGCGTTTTACATACCAAAACGCTAAAATGCATGCAAAATACATTTTATAAAGAAACAGAATAATATTACCAAATACATGTATTTTGAATGTTTTTGATCATGATATCTATAAAAACGCTTAAATACATGCAAAGAACTTTATGTTTGGGAAAAGAAAGGACATTACGAGAAACGTGTATTATGAGTGTTTTTTTAATTTCTTTCAGTACGTAAAAGCTAAAACCCACAAATAACACTCTTTATTTAGATAAAAAATATAATTAACAAAAAATTTAAAAAATTGAATTTTTTATTTATTTATTTATTTATTTTTTGTTATTTATCCTTATAGGTACCGAGATGCCAAAATTCTGCCAAATTTCAGGGAATTTATGTGGAAAAAAGAACATTACCAAAAGAGTTATTTATAGCTTTTTTTTCGGATTGTTATGTACCAAACCCTAAAGTGCATCCAAAGACACCTATATAGGGAAGTTAAACGACTTTACCAGAAACCTGTCTTTTCAGTGTTTTTCAGCATGTTAGGCACTAAAACGATAAATAATATGGAAGTCAGTCAATATGTGAATCCAAAAGAAAATTACTGAAAACGTGTCTTTTCAGTGTTTTACGTAGAAAAACGCTAAAGCGGATGCAAACCAACCTTTATGAAGAAATAGAATAACATTACCAAAAAGATATATTTTGAGTATTTTTGAGCTTGCTAGCTACAAAAAAATGTAAAAATGGATATAAAGCACTCTATATTAGGAAACAAAAGGACATTACGACAAACGTGTATAATGAGTGTTTTATAGTTTTAAAAGAACCAAAAAAAAAGAACGCCAAAATGCACACAAATTAACCAAACAAATGGGATTTTTCCTCATGTTAGGTACAACAATCTATACAGAATATAAAAAAACAACAACATTACCAAAAACGTATATTATAAGTGTTTTTGAGCTTCTTTGGTAATAAAATACTGAATCACGTGATTAGCACATTCATATAGGCGTTTTGGTTTCTAAAAAGCTGGAAAACGCTTAAATCATACGTTTTTGGTAATGTCTCCCGATAAAGGCTATTGTGCACGCGTTTTAGCATTTTGGAACGTAAGAAGCTCAAAAACACTCAAAAGACACCATTTTGATAATGTTGTTTTGATTTTTATATAGAGTGTCTTCCATGCTCTTTAGAGTTTTGGTGCTAACGTTGAAAAGCCCCGAAATAACATTTTTTCTGGGAATGTCGTCTCTTTACCTTATAAAGGGTGAAATGGATGATTTTTTGCGTATTGGTACGAAATAAGCTGAAAAACATTTAAAATAGACGTTTTTGGCAAATGTGTATTATGAGTTTTTTTTTTTTTTTATAGTTCAAAAGAACCAAAAGGCAAAAAAACACAAAAACTCGTGTATATGGAGAAGGTTTCTAGATACCAAAATGCTGAAACTCATGAATAACACTCTTAACTGAGAAACAGAACAACCTTACTAAATGCGTGTATTTTGAGTGCTTTTCACATTCTCAGTTACCAAAACCCCAAATTGCATGCGAAATAACCTTTATGTGAGAAAAAAATGACATTACCAGAAAAGGGTCTTTTAAGTGTTTTTCGGCGTTATAGGCAAATTTGGTATCCAAAATGCAAAGTACTAAAAAGCAGGGCAAACATATTACATTGGAATAACACTAATTTATACCAAAAACTTGCCTTTAAGTGTTTTTGAGCTGCTTAAATACCAAACCGCTAAAACGCATGCAAAACAAACTTTATGGAGAAACAGAATAACATTACCAAAAACATATATTTTGAGTGTTTTTGATCATGTTATCTATAAAAACGCTTAAATACATGGAAAGAACATTATGTTTGGGAAACAAAAGGACATTACGAGAAACGTGTATTATGAGTGTTTTTTTAAGTTCCTTAAGTACCAAAAAGCTAAAACCCACAAATAACACTATTTAGAAAATAAAAAACAAAAAAAAATTTAAAGAATAGGAATTTTTTTTTTTTGTTATTCATATTCATAGGTACCGATATGCCAAAATTCTGGGAAAATTCAGGGCAATCATATAATAAGAAAATATTATCAAAAAAGTTAATTTCAGCTTTTTTTTCGGATTGTTATGTACCAAACCCTAAAGTGCATGCAAAGCCTCCTATATGAGGAAATTAAACGACTTTACCAGAAATCTGTGTTTTGAGTGTTTTTTAGCATGTTAGGCACCAAAATGATAAATAATATGGAACTCACTCTATATGGGAGTCCAAAGCAAAGTTACTGAAAACGTGTCTTCTCAGTGTTTTACGTAGAAAATTGCTAAAACGGATGCAAAGCAACCAATATCAAGAATAAGAATAATGTTACTAAAAAGATATATTTTGAGTGTTTTTCAGCTTGTTACCTACAAAAAAAAAACGCGAAAATTGATGTAAAGCACCCTATATTGGGAAACAAAAGGACATTGCAAGAAAAGTGTATCATGAGTGTTTTATAGTTCAAAAGAACCACAAGGGAAAAAACGCAAAATCTCGTGTATATGGAGAGGTTTCCTAGATACAAAAATGCTAAAACTCATGTATAACACTCCTAATTGAGAAACAGAAAAACCTTAATGAATGCGTGTATTTTGAGTGCTTTTCACATTCTTAGTTACCAAAACCCCAAATTGCATGCAAAAATAGACTTGTGGGATAAAAAAAATGACTTTGCCAGAAAAGTGTCTTTTGAGTGTTTTTGAGCGTGATAGGCAATAAAGCACTAAAAAAGAGGGATATCACATTACATTGGAGGAAAACGAATTTTTACCAAGAACTTGCCTTTAAGTGTTTTTGAGCTCCTTATATACCAAAACACTACAACGCATTGAAAACACTCTTTATGGTGAAACAGAATAACTTTACCAAAAACATGTATTTTAAGTGTTTTTGATCATGTTGCCAATAAAAACGCTAAAATACATGCAAAGAACACTATTTTTGGGAAACGAAAGGAGATTACGAGAAACGTGTATTATGAGTGTTTTTAAGTTCATTAATTACCAAAAAGCTAAAAGCCACAAATAACACTCTTTATTGAGAAACAAAAAATAAATAAAAAAAAATACAATATTTTTTTCTTTCTTATTCATCTTCACAGGTACCGAGATGCCAAAATTCGGGCAAAATTCAGGAAATTATGTGAAATAAAAACATTGTCCAAAAAGTTAAATTTAGCTTTTATCGGACTGCTATGTACCAAACCCGTAAAGTGCATGCAAAGCCACATATATGGGGAAATTAAATGTCTTTGCCAGAAAACGGTCTTATGAGTGTTTTTCAGCATGTTAGGAACCAACACGATAAATAACATGGAGCTGTCTTATCGGTGTTTTACGTAGAAAAACGCTAAAACGGATGCAAACCAACCAATATGAAGAAATGAAATAACATTACCAAAAAGGTATATTTTGAGCATTTTTTAAATTGTTACCTACAAAAAACACGAAAATGGATGGAAAGCACTCTATATTGGGAAGCAAAAGGACATTACGAGGAACGTGTATAATGAGTGTTTTATAGTTTCACAAGAACTACAAGGCAAAAACCGCAAAAACTTGTGTATATAGAGAAGTTTCTTATATTCCAAAATGCTGAAACTCTGGAACAACACTCTTAATCGAGAAACAAAACCATCTTACTTAATGCGTGTATTTTGAGTGCTTTTCACATCCTTAGTTACCAAAACCCTAAATTACATGCGAAACCAGCTTTATGTGGGAAAAAAATGACATTACCAGATAAATGTCTTTTGAGTGTTTTTGAGCGTGTTAGGCAATAAAGCACTAAAAAGCAGGGCAATCACATTACACTGGAATAAAACCAATTTTTAACAAGAACTTGCCTTTAAGTGTATTTGAGCTCGTTATATACCAAAACGCAAAAATGCATGCAAAATACACTTTATGGTGAAACAGAATAACATTACGAAAAACATGTATTTTGAGTGTTTTTGATCATGTTACCAATAAAAACGCTTAAATACATGCAAAGAACCCCATTTTTGGGAAATGAAAGTACATGACGAGAAACGTGTATTATGAGTGCTTTTAAATTCATTAAGTACGAAAAAGCTAAAAGCCACAAATTACACTCTTTATTGAGAAAAAAAAATACAATATTTTTTTTTCATTCTTATTCATCTTCACAGGTAACGAGGTGCCAAAATTCGGGAAATTTTCAGGAAATTATATGAAATAAGGACATTATCAAAAAAGTTAATTTTAGCTTTTTTTTCGGACTGTTATGTACCAAACCCCTAAAGTGCATGCAAAGCCACCTATATGGGGAAATTAAACGTCTTTGCCAGAAAACTGTCTTATGAGTGTTTTTCAGCATGTTAGGAACCAACACGATAAAACCCAAGGAAGTCAATCTATATGAGAATCCAAAACAAAATTACTGAAAACGTGTCTTTTCGGTGTTTTATGTAGAAAACGCTAAAATGGATGCAAAACAACCAAAATGAAGAAATAGAATAACATTACCAAAATGGTATATTATTTGTGTTTTTGAAATTGTTACCTACAAAAAACGCGAAAATGGATGGAAAGCACTCTATATTGGGAAGCAAAAGGCACCAAAAAGCATGTTAGGCACCAAAACGATAAATAATATGAAAGTCACTCTATATGGAAATCTAAAACAAAATTACTGGAAACGTGTGTTTTAAAAGATTTACGTAGAAAAACGCTAAAACAGATATAAACCAACTAATATAAATAAATAGAATAACATTATCAAAAAAAGTATATTTTGTGTGTTTTTGAGCTTGTTACATAAAAAAAACGCGAAAATGGATGCAAAGCACTCTATATAAGGAAAAAAAAGGACAACGAGAACCGTATATAATGAGTGTTTTAGAGTTTCACCAGAATCACAAGGCAAACAACGCAAAAACTCGACTGTATGGAGAAGATTCTAAGATACCAAAATTCTGAAACTCATCAATAAGAGTCTTATTCAAGAAACAGAACAACCTTACTAAATGCGTGTCTTTTGAGTGTTTTTTTTACATTCTTAGTTACCAAAACCCCAAATTCCATGCGAAACTAGCTTTATGTGGGAAAAATATGATATTACCAGAAAAGTGTCTTTGAGTGTTTTTGAGCGTGTTAGGCAATAAAGCACTAAAAAGCAGGGCAATCATATTACATGGGAATAAAACCAACTTTTAAGAAGAACTTGCCTTTTGGTGTTTTTGACACGCATTTAGTAAGGTTGTTCTGTTTCTCAATTAAGAGTGTTATTCACGAGTTTCTGCATTTTAGTATCTAGAAAACTTCTCCATATACACGAGTTTTTGCGTTTTTTGCCTTGTGGTTTTTTTGAACTATAAAACATTCATTATACACTTTTCTTGCAATGTCCCTTTGTTTCCCAATATAGAGTGCTTTGTATCAATTTTTGCGTTTTATTTTTTTGTAGGTAACAAGCTCAAAAACACTCAAAATATACATTTTTGGTAATGTTTTTCTGCTTCTTGATATGGGTTGGTTTGCATCAGTTTTAGCGTTTTTCTACGTAAAACACTGAGAAGACAGGTTTTCAGTAATTTTCTTTTTGATTCCCACATAGAGTGAGTTCTTTATTATTTATCGTTTTGGTGCCTAACATGCTGAAAAACACTCAAAAGACAGATTTCTGGTAAGGTCTTTAATTTCCTCATATGCGAGGCCTTGCATGTCTTTTGAGTGTTTTTGAACGTGTTACGCAATAAAGCACTAAAAGGAAGGTCAATCACATTACATGGGAATAAAACCAAATTTTACCAAGAACTTGCCTTTAAGTGTTTTTGAGCGCCTTACATACCAAAACGCTAAAATGCATGCAAAATACATTTTATAAAGAAACAGAATAATATTACCAAATACATGTATTTTGAGTGTTTTTGATCTTGATATCTATAAAAACGCTTAAATACATGCAAAGAACTTTATGTTTGGGAAACGAAAGGACATTACGAGAAACGTGTATTATGAGTGTTTTTTTATTTTTTTCAGTACCTAAAAGCTAAAACCCACAAATAACACTCTTTATTTAGATAAAAAAAAATAAACAAAAAATTTTAAAAATTGGATTTTTTATTTATTTATTTTTTTTTTTTTTGTTATTTATCCTTATAGGTACCGAGATGCCAAAATTCTGCCAAATTTCAGGGAATTTATGTGGAAAAAAGAACATTACCAAAAGAGTTATTTATAGCTTTTTTTTCGGATTGTTATGTACCAAACCCTAAAGTGTCTCAAAAGCCACCTATATAGGGAAGTTAAACGACTTTACCAGAAACCTGTCTTTTCAGTGTTTTTCATCATGTTAGCCACTAAAACGATAAATAATATGGAAGTCAGTCAATATAACAATCTAAAAGAAAATTATTGAAAACGTGTCTTTTCAGTGTTTTACGTAGAAAAACGCTAAAGCGAATGCAAACCAACCTTTATGAAGAAATAGAATAACATTACCAAAAAGATATATTTTGAGTATTTTTGAGCTTTTTACCTACAAAAAATGCAAAAATGGATATAAAGCACTCTATATTAGGAAACAAAAGGACATTACGAGAAACGTGTATAATGAGTGTTTTATAGTTTTAAAAGAACCAAAAAAAAAGAACGCCAAAATGCACACAAATTAACCAAACAAATGGGATTTTTCCTCATGTTAGGTACAACAATCTATACAGAATATAAAAAAAAAACAGAACAACATTACCAAAAACGTATCTTATAAGTGTTTTTGAGCTTCTTTGGTAATAAAATACTTAATCACGTGATTAGCACATTCATATAGGCGTTTTGGTTTCTAAAAAGCTGGAAAACGCTTAAATCATACGTTTTTGGTAATGTCTCCCGATAAAGGCTATTGTGCACGCGTTTTAGCATTTTGGAACGTAAGAAGCTCAAAAACACTCAAAAGACACCTTTTTGATAATGTTGTTTTGATTTTTATATAGAGTGTCTTCCATGCTCTTTAGAGTTTTGGTGCTAACGTTGAAAAGCCCCGAAATAACATTTTTTCTGGGAATGTCGTCTCTTTACCTTATAAAGGGTGAAATGGATGATTTTTTGCGTATTGGTACGAAATAAGCTGAAAAACATTAAAAATACACGTTTTTGGCAAATGTGTATTATGAGTTTTTTTTTTTTATAGTTCAAAAGAACCAAAAAGCAAAAAAACACAAAAACTCGTGTATATGGAGAAGGTTCCTAGATACCAAAATGCTGAAACTCATGAATAACACTCTTAACTGAGAAACAGAACAACCTTACTAAATGCGTGTATTTTGAGTGCTTTTCACATTCTCAGTTACCAAAACCCAAATTGCATGCGAAATAACCTTTATGTGAGAAAAAAATGTCATTACCAGAAAAGGGTCTTTTAAGTGTTTTTCGGCGTGATAGGCAATTTTGGTATCCAAAATGCAAAGTACTAAAAAGCAGGGCAAACATATTACATTGGAATAACACTAATTTATACCAAAAACTTGCCTTTAAGTGTTTTTGAGCTGCTTAAATACCAAACCGCTAAAATTCATGCAAAACAAACTTTATGGAGAAACAGAATAACATTACCAAAAACATGTATTTTGAGTGTTTTTGATCATGTTATCTATAAAAACGCTTAAATACATGGAAAGAACATTATGTTTGGGAAACAAAAGGACATTACGAGAAACGTGTATTATGAGTGTTTTTTAAGTTCCTTAAGTACCAAAAAGCTAAAACCCTCAAATAACACTCTTTATTTAGAAAATAAAAAACAAAAAAAAAATTTTAAAAATAGGAACTTTTTTTTTGTTATTCATATTCATAGGTACCGATATGCCAAAATTCTGGGAAAATTCAGGGCAATCATATAATAAAAAAATATTATCAAAAAAGTTAATTTCAGCTTTTTTTTCGGATTGTTATGTACCAAACCCTAAAGTGCATGCAAAGCCTCCTATATGAGGAAATTAAACGACTTTACCAGAAATCTGTGTTTTGAGTGTTTTTCAGCATGTTAGGCACCAAAATGATAAATAATATGGAACTCACTCTATATGGGAGTCCAAAACAAAGTTACTGAAAACGTGTCTTCTCAGTGTTTTACGTAGAAAATCGCTAAAACAGATGCAAAGCAACCAATATCAAGAATAAGAAAAATGTTACTAAAAAGATATATTTTGAGTGTTTTTCAGCTTGTTACCTACAAAAAAAAAAACGCGAAAATTGATGTTTGGGAAACAAAAGGACATTGCAAGAAAACTGTATCATGAGTGTTTTATAGTTTAAAAGAACCACAAGAGAAAAAACGCAAAATCTCGTGTATATGGAGAGGTTTCCTAGATACAAAAATGCTAAAACTCATGTATAACACTCTTAATTGAGAAACAGAAAAACCTTAATAAATGCGTGTATTTTGAGTGCTTTTCACATTCTTAGTTACCAAAACCCCAAATTGCATGCAAAAATAGAATTGTGGGATAAAAAAAATGACTTTGCCAGAAAAGTGTCTTTTGAGTGTTTTTTAACGTGATAGGCAATAAAGCACTAAAAAAGAGGGATATCACATTACATTGGAGGAAAACGAATTTTTACCAAGAACTTGCCTTTAAGTGTTTTTGAGCTCCTTATATACCAAAACACTAAAACGCATTGAAAACACTCTTTATGGTGAAACAGAATAACATTACCAAAAACATGTATTTTGAGTGTTTTTTATCATGTTGCCAATAAAAACGCTAAAATACATGCAAAGAACACTATTTTTGGGATACGAAAGGACATTACGAGAAACGTGTATTATGAGTGTTTTTAAGTTCATTAATTACCAAAAAGCTAAAAGCCACTAATAACACTCTTTATTGAGAAACAATAAATAAATAAAAAAAAATACAATATTTTTTTTCTTTCTTATTCATCTTCACAGGTACCGAGATGCCAAAATACGGGCAAAATTCAGGAAATTATGTGAAATAAAAACATTATCCAAAAAGTTAAATTTAGCTTTTATCGGACTGCTATGTACCAAACCCGTAAAGTGCATGCAAAGCCACATATATGGGGAAATTAAATGTCTTTGCCAGAAAACGGTCTTATGAGTGTTTTTCAGCATGTTAGGAACCAACACGATAAATAACATGGAAGTCAATCTATATGGGAATCCAAAACAAAATTACTAAAAACGTGTCTTATCGGTGTTTTACATAGAAAAACGCTAAAACGGATGCAAACCAACCAATATGAAGAAATGAAATAACATTACCAAAAAGGTATATTTTCAGCATTTTTTAAATTGTTACCTACAAAAAACACGAAAATGGATGGAAAGCACTCTATATTGGGAAGCAAAAGGACATTACAAGGAACGTGTATAATGAGTGTTTTATAGTTTCACAAGAACTACAAGGCAAAAAACGGAAAAACTTGTGTATATAGAGAAGTTTCTTACATTCCAAAATGCTGAAACTCTGGAACAACACTCTTAATTGAGAAACAAAACCATCTTACTTAATGCGTGTATTTTGAGTGCTTTTCACATCCTTAGTTACCAAAACCCTAAATTACATGCGAAACCAGCTTTATGTGGGAAAAAAATGACATTACCAGAAAAATGTCTTTTGAGTGTTTTTGAGCGTGTTAGGCAATAAAGCACTAAAAAGCAGGGCAATCACATTACACTGGAATAAAACCAATTTTTAACAAGAACTTGCCTTTAAGTGTATTTGAGCTCGTTATATACCAAAACGCTAAAATGCATGCAAAATACACTTTATGGTGAAACAGAATAACATTACGAAAAACATGTATTTTGAGTGTTTTTGATCATGTTACCAATAAAAACGCTTAAATACATGCAAAGAACCCCATTTTTGGGAAATGAAAGTACATGACGAGAAACGTGTATTATGAGTGCTTTTAAATTCATTAAGTACGAAAAAGCTAAAAGCCACAAATTACACTCTTTATTGAGAAAAAAAAATACAATATTTTTTTTTGATTCTTATTCATCTTCACAGGTAACGAGGTGCCAAAATTCGGGAAATTTTCAGGAAATTATATGAAATAAGGACATTATCAAAAAAGTTAAATTTAGCTTTTTTTTTCGGACTGTTATGTACCAAACCCCTAAAGTGCATGCAAAGCCACCTATATGGGGAAATTAAACGTCTTTGCCAGAAAACTGTCTTATGAGTGTTTTTCAGCATGTTAGGAACCAACACGATAAAACCCAAGGAAGTCAATCTATATGAGAATCCAAAACAAAATTACTGAAAACGTGTCTTTTCGGTGGTTTATGTAGAAAACGCTAAAATGGATGCAAAACAACCAAAATGAAGAAATAGAATAACATTACCAAAATGGTATATTATTTGTGTTTTTGAAATTGTTACCTACAAAAAACGCGAAAATGGATGGAAAGCACTCTATATTGGGAAGCAAAAGGCACCAAAAAGCATATTAGGCACCAAAACGATAAATAATATGAAAGTCACTCTATATGGAAATCTAAAACAAAATTACCGGAAACGTGTGTTTTAAAAGATTTACGTAGAAAAACGCTAAAACAGATGCAAACCAACTAATATAAATAAATAGAATAACATTATAAAAAAAAGTATATTTTGTGTGTTTTTGAGCTTGTTACATAAAAAAAAAAACGCGAAAATGGATGCAAAGCACTCTATATAAGGAAAAAAAATGACATAACGAGAAGCGTATATAATGAGTGTTTTATAGTTTCACCAGAATCACAAGGCAAACAACGCAAAAACTCGACTGTATGGAGAAGATTCTAAGATACCAAAATTCTGAAACTCATGAATAACAGTCTTAATCAAGAAACAGAACAACCTTACTAAATGCGTGTATTTTGAGTTACCAAAACCCCAAACTCCATGCGAAACTAGCTTTATGTGGGAAAAATATGATATTACCAGAAAAGTGTCTTTGAGTGTTTTAGAGCGTGTTAGGCAATAAGGCACTAAAAAGCAGTGCAATCATATTACATGGGAATAAAACCAACTTTTAAGAAGAACTTGCCTTTTGGTGTATTTGACACGCATTTAGTAAGGTTGTTCTGTTTCTCAATTAAGAGTGTTATTCACGAGTTTCTGCATTTTGGTATCTAGAAAACTTCTCCATATACACGAGTTTTTGCGTTTTTTGCCTTGTGGTTTTTTTGAACTATAAAACATTAATTATACACTTTTCTTGCAATATCCCTTTGTTTCCCAATATAGAGTGCTTTGTATCAATTTTTGCGTTTTATTTTTTTGTAGGTAACAAGTTAAAAAACACTCAAAATATACATTTTTGGTAATGTTTTTCTGCTTCTTGATATGGGTTGGTTTGCATCAGTTTTAGCGTTTTTCTACGTAAAACACTGAGAAGACAGGTTTTCAGTAATTTTCATTTGGATTCCCACATAGAGTGAGTTCTTTATTATTTACCGTTTTGGTGCCTAACATGCTGAAAAACACTCAAAAGACAGATTTCTGGTAAGGTCTTTAATTTCCTCATATGCAAGGCCTTGCATGTCTTTTGAGTGTTTTTGAACGTGTTACGCAATAAAGCACTAAAAGGAAGGTCAATCACATTACATGGGAATAAAACCAAATTTTACCAAGAACTTGCCTTTAAGTGTTTTTGAGCGCCTTACATACCAAAACGCTAAAATGCATGCAAAATACATTTTATAAAGAAACAGAATAATATTACCAAATACATTTATTTTGAGTGTTTTTGATCATGATATCTATAAAAACGCTTAAATACATGCAAAGAATTTTATGTTTGGGAAACGAAAGGACATTACGAGAAACGTGTATTATGAGTGTTTTTTTTTATTTTTTTCAGTACCTAAAAGCTAAAACCCACAAATAACACTCTTTATTTAGATAAAAAAAAATAATTAAGAAAAAATTTTAAAAATTGGATTTTTTATTTATTTATTTATTTATTTTTTTTTTGTTATTTATCCTTATAGGTACCGAGATGCCAAATTTCTGACAAATTTCAGGGAATTTTTGTGGAAAAAAGAACATTACCAAAAGAGTTATTTATAGCTTTTTTTTTCGGATTGTTATGTACCAAACCGTAAAGTGCATCCAAAGCCACCTATATAGGGAAGTTAAACGACTTTACCAGAAACCTATCTTTTCAGTGTTTTTCAGCATGTTAGGCACTAAAACGATAAATAATATGGAAGTCAGTCAATATGTGAATCCAAAAGAAAATTACTGAAAACGTGTCTTTTCAGTGTTTTACGTAGAAAAACGCTAAAGCGGATGCAAACCAACCTTTATGATGAAATAGAATAACATTACCAAAAAGATATATTTTGAGTATTTTTGAGCTTGTTACCTACAAAAAAATGCAAAAATGGATATAAAGCACTCTATATTAGGAAACAAAAGGACATTACGAGAAACGTGTATAATGAGTGTTTTATAGTTTTAAAAGAACCAAAAAAAAAGAACGCCAAAATGCACACAAATTAACCAAACAAATGGGATTTTTCCTCATGTTAGGTACAACAATCTATACAGAATATAAAAAAAACAGAACAACATTACCAAAAACGTATATTATAAGTGTTTTTGAGCTTCTTTGGTAATAAAATGCTGAATCACGTGATTAGCACATTCATATAGGCGTTTTGGTTTCTAAAAAGCTGGAAAACGCTTAAATCATACGTTTTTGGTAATGTCTCCCGATAAAGGCTATTGTGCACGCGTTTTAGCATTTTGGAAGGTAAGAAGCTCAAAAACACTCAAAAGACACCATTTTGATAATGTTGTTTTGATTTTTATATAGAGTGTCTTCCATGCTCTTTAGAGTTTTGGTGCTAACGTTGAAAAGCCCCGAAATAACATTTTTTCTGGGAATGTCGTCTCTTTACCTTATAAAGGGTGAAATGGATGATTTTTTGGGTATTGGTACGAACGTTTTTGGCAAATGTGTATTATGAGTTTTTTTTTTTTATAGTTCAAAAGAACCAAAAGGAAAAAAAACACAAAAACTCGTGTATATGGAGAAGGTTCCTAGATACCAAAATGCTGAAACTCATGAATAACACTCTTAACTGAGAAACAGAACAACCTTACTAAATGCGTGTATTTTGAGTGCTTTTCACATTCTCAGTTACCAAAACCCCAAATTTTATGCGAAATAACCTTTATGTGAGAAAAAAATGTCATTACCAGAAAAGGGTCTTTTAAGTGTTTTTCGGCGTGATAGGCAATTTTGGTATCCAAAATGCAAAGTACTAAAAAGCAGGGCAAACATATTACATTGGAATAACACTAATTTATACCAAAAGCTTGCCTTTAAGTGTTTTTGAGCTGCTTAAATACCAAACTGCTAAAACGCATGCAAAACAAACTTTATGGAAAAAGAGAATAACATTACCAAAAACATGTATTTTGAGTGTTTTTGATCATGTTATCTATAAAAACGCTTAAATACATGGAAAAAACATTATGTTTGGGAAACAAAAGGACATTACGAGAAACGTGTATTATGAGTGTTTTTTAAGTTCCTTAAGTACTAAAAAGCTAAAACCCACAAATAACACTCTTTATTTAGAAAATAAAAAACAAAAAAAATATTAAAAAAATAGGAATTTTTATTTTGTTATTCATATTCATAGGTACCGATATGCCAAAATTCTGGGAAAATTCAGGGCAATCATATAATAAAAAAATATTATCAAAAAAGTTAATTTCAGCTTTTTTTTCGGACTGTTATGTACCAAACCCTAAAGTGCATGCAAAGCCTCCTATATGAGGAAATTAAACGACTTTACCAGAAATCTGTGTTTTGAGTGTTTTTTAGCATGTTAGGCACCAAAATGATAAATAATATGGAACTCACTCTATATGGGAGTCCAAAACAAAGTTACTGAAAACGTGTCTTCTCAGTGTTTTACGTAGAAAATCGCTAAAACGGATGCAAAGCAACCAATATCAAGAATAAGAAAAATGTTACTAAAAAGATATATTTTGAGTGTTTTTCAGCTTGTTACCTACAAAAAAAAAAAACGCAAAAATTGATGTAAAGCACCCTATATTGGGAAACAAAAGGACATTGCAAGAAAAGTGTATCATGAGTGTTTTATAGTTCAAAAGAACCACAAGGGAAAAAACGCAAAATCTCGTGTATATGGAGAGGTTTCCTAGATACAAAAATGCTAAAACTCATGTATAACACTCTTAATTGAGAAACAGAAAAACCTTAATAAATGCGTGTATTTTGAGTGCTTTTCACATTCTTAGTTACCAAAACCCCAAATTGCATGCAAAAATAGACTTGTGGGATAAAAAAAATGACTTTGCCAGAAAAGTGTCTTTTGAGTGTTTTTGAGCGTGATAGGCAATAAAGCACTAAAAAAGAGGGATATCACATTACATTGGAGGAAAACGAATTTTTACCAAGAACTTGCCTTTAAGTGTTTTTGAGCTCCTTATATACCAAAACAATAAAACGCATTGAAAACACTCTTTATGGTGAAACAGAATAACTTTACCAAAAACATGTATTTTGAGTGTTTTTGATCATGTTGCCAATAAAAACGCTAAAATACATGCAAAGAACACTATTTTTGGGAAACGAAAGGAGATTACGAGAAACGTGTATTATGAGTGTTTTTAAGTTCATTAATTACCAAAAAGCTAAAAGCCACTAATAACACTCTTTATTGAGAAACAATAAATAAATAAAAAAAAATACAATATTTTTTTCTTTCTTATTCATCTTCACAGGTACCGAGATGCCAAAATTCGGGCAAAATTCAGGAAATTATGTGAAATAAAAACATTATCCAAAAAGTTAAATTTAGCTTTTATCGGACTGCTATGTACCAAACCTGTAAAGTGCATGCAAAGCCACATATATGGGGAAATTAAATGTCTTTGCCAGAAAACGGTCTTATGAGTGTTTTTCAGCATGTTAGGAACCAACACGATAAATAACATGGAAGTCAATCTATATGGGAATCCAAAACAAAATTACTAAAAACGTGTCTTATCGGTGTTTTACGTAGAAAAACGCTAAAACGGATGCAAACCAACCAATATGAAGAAATGAAATAACATTACCAAAAAGGTATATTTTGAGCATTTTTGAAATTGTTTGCTACAAAAAACACGAAAATGGATGGAAAGCACTCTATATTGGGAAGCAAAAGGACATTACGAGGAACGTGTATAATGAGTGTTTTATAGTTTCACAAGAACTACAAGGCAAAAAACGCAAAAACTTCTGTATATAGAGAGGTTTCTTACATTCCAAAATGCCTGGAACAACACTCTTAATTGAGAAACAAAACCATCTTACTTAATGCGTGTATTTTGAGTGTTTTTCACATCCTTAGTTACCAAAACCCTAAATTACATGCGAAACCAGCTTTATGTGGGAAAAAAATGACATTACCAGAAAAATGTCTTTTGAGTGTTTTTGAGCGTGTTAGGCAATAAAGCACTAAAAAGCAGGGCAATCACATTACACTGGAATAAAACCAATTTTTAACAAGATCTTGCCTTTAAGTGTATTTGAGCTCGTTATATACCAAAACGCTAAAATGCATGCAAAATACACTTTATGGTGAAACAGAATAACATTACGAAAAACATGTATTTTGAGTGTTTTTGATCATGTTACCAATAAAAACGCTTAAATACATGCAAAGAACCCCATTTTTGGGAAATGAAAGTACATGACGAGAAACGTGTATTATGAGTGCTTTTAAATTCATTAAGTACGAAAAAGCTAAAAGCCACAAATTACACTCTTTATTGAGAAAAAAAAATACAATATTTTTTTTCATTCTTATTCATCTTCACAGGTAACGAGGTGCCAAAATTCGGGAAATTTTCAGGAAATTATATGAAATAAGGACATTATCAAAAAAGTTAAATTTAGCTTTTTTTTCGGACTGTTATGTACCAAACCCCTAAAGTGCATGCAAAGCCACCTATATGGGGAAATTAAACGTCTTTGCCAGAAAACTGTCTTATGAGTGTTTTTCAGCATGTTAGGAACCAACACGATAAAACCCAAGGAAGTCAATCTATATGAGAATCCAAAACAAAATTAATGAAAACGTGTCTTTTCGGTGTTTTATGTAGAAAACGCTAAAATGGATGCAAAACAACCAAAATGAAGAAATAGAATAACATTACCAAAATGGTATATTATTTGTGTTTTTGAAATTGTTACCTACAAAAAACGCGAAAATGGATGGAAAGCACTCTATATTGGGAAGCAAAAGGCACCAAAAAGCATGTTAGGCACCAAAACGATAAATAATATGAAAGTCACTCTATATGGAAATCTAAAACAAAATTACGGGAAACGTGTGTTTTAAAAGATTTACGTAGAAAAACGCTAAAACAGATGCAAACCAACTAATATAAATAAATAGAATAACATTATCAAAAAAAGTATATTTTGTGTTTTTTTGAGCTTGTTACAAAAAAAAAACACGAAAATAGATGCAAAGCACTCTATATAAGAAAAAAAAGGACATAACGAGAAGCGTATATAATGAGTGTTTTATAGTTTCACCAGAATCACAAGGCAAACAACGCAAAAACTCGACTGTATGGAGAAGATTCTAAGATACCGAAATTCTGAAACTCATGAATAACAGTCTTAATGAAGAAACAGAACAACCTTACTAAATGCGTGTATTTTGAGTTTTTTTTTAACATTCTTAGTTACCAAAACCCCAAATTCCATGCGAAACTAGCTTTATGTGGGAAAAATATGATATTACCAGAAAAGTGCCTTTGAGTGTTTTTGAGCGTGTTAGGCAATAAAGCACTAAAAAGCAGTGCAGTCATATTACATGGGAATAAAACCAACTTTTAAGAAGAACTTGCCTTTTGGTGTATTTGACACGCATTTAGTAAGGTTGTTCTGTTTCTCAATTAAGAGTTTTATTCACGAGTTTCTGCATTTTGGTATCTAGAAAACTTCTCCATATACACGAGTTTTTGCGTTTTTTGCCTTGTGGTTTTTTTGAACTATAAAACATTCATTATACACTTTTCTTGCAATGTCCCTTTGTTTCCCAATATAGAGTGCTTTGTATCAATTTTTGCGTTTTATTTTTTTGTAGGTAACAAGCTCAAAAACACTCAAAATATACATTTTTGGTAATGTTTTTCTGCTTCTTGATATGGGTTGGTTTGCATCAGTTTAAGCGTTTTTCTACGTAAAACACTGAGAAGACAGGTTTGCAGTAATTTTCTTTTGGATTCCCACATAGAGTGAGTTCTTTATTATTTATCGTTTTGGTGCCTAACATGCTGAAAAACACTCAAAAGACAGATTTCTGGTAAGGTCTTTAATTTCCTCATATGCGAGGCCTTGCATGTCTTTTGAGTGTTTTTGAACGTGTTACGCAATAAAGCACTAAAAGGAAGGTCAATCACATTACATGGGAATAAAACCAAATTTTACCAAGAACTTGCCTTTAAGTGTTTTTGAGCGCCTTACATACCAAAACGCTAAAATGCATGCAAAATACATTTTATAAAGAAACAGAATAATATTACCAAATACATGTATTTTGAGTGTTTTTGATCATGATATCTATAAAAACGCTTAAATACATGCAAAGAACTTTATGTTTGGGAAACGAAAGGACATTACGAGAAACGTGTATTATGAGTGTTTTTTTTAATTTTTTTCAGTACCTAAAAGCTAAAACCCACAAATAACACTCTTTATTTAGATAAAAAAAAATAATTAACAAAAAATTTAAAAAATTGGAGTTTTTTATTTATTTATTTATTTATTTTTTTTTTTGTTATTTATCCTTATAGGTACCGAGATGCCAAAATTCCTACAAATTTCAGGGAATTTATGTGGAAAAAAGAACATTACCAAAAGAGTTATTTATAGCTTTTTTTCGGATTGTTATGTACCAAACCCTAAAGTGCATCCAAAGCCACCTATATAGGGAAGTTAAACGACTTTACCTGTCTTTTCAGTGTTTTTCAGCATGTTAGGCACTAAAACGATAAATAATATGGAAGTCAGTCAATATGTGAATCCAAAAGAAAATTACTGAAAACGTGTCTTTTCAGTGTTTTACGTAGAAAAACGCTAAAGCGGATGCAAACCAACCTTTATGAAGAAATAGAATAACATTACCAAAAAGATATATTTTGAGTATTTTTGAGCTTGTTACCTACAAAAAAATGCAAAAATGGATGTAAAGCACTCTATATTAGGAAACAAAAGGACATTACGAGAAACGTGTATAATGAGTGTTTTATAGTTTTAAAAGAACCACAAGGCAATAAACGCAAAAACTCGTGTATATAGAGAAATTTCTTATATACCAAAATGATGAAATGCATGAATAACACTTTTAATTGATAAACAGGACTACCTTACCAAATTGTGTATTTTGAGTGTTTTTTACATTCTTAGTTACGAAAATGCCAAATTACATGCGAAACTACCTTTATGTGAGGAAAAAAAAATGACTACCAAAAAAGTGTCTTTTTAGTGTTTTTGAGCGTGATATGCAACAAAGCACTAAAAAGCAGAACAATCACATTACATGGGAATAAAACCAACTTTTACGAAGAACTTGCCTTTAAGTGTTTTTTAACTCCTTACATACAGAATCGCTAAAACGCATGCAAAACACCCTTTATGGAGAAACAGAATAACATTACCAAAAACATGTATTTTGTGTGTTTTTGATCATGTAACCTATAAAAACGCTTAAATACATGGAAAGAACCCTATGTTTGTAAAACAAAAGGACATTACGAAAATCGTGTATTATGAGTGTTTTTAAGTTCCTTAAGTACCAAAAAGCTAAAACCCACAGATAAAATTCTTTATATAGAGAAAAAAAAATGTTTTTTTGTTATTCATCTTTATAGCTACCGAGATGCCATAATTCTGGCCAAATTCATTTAAATTTTATAAAAAAAAATCATGATAAATAAAATAATTTTATTTTTTTTCCGGAGTTATGTACAAACCTTGAAGTTTGTTACGAAAATGCAAAATTACATGCGAAACTGCCTTGATGTGGGGGAAAAAAATGACATTACCAAAAAAGTGTCTTTTTAGTGTTTTTAAACGTGATATGCAACAAAACACTAAAAAGCAGTACAATCACATTACATGGAAATAAAACCAACTTTTACGAAGAATTTGCCTTTAAGTGTTTTTAAACTCCTTACATACAGAATCGCTAAAACGCATGCAAAACACCCTTTATGGAGAAACAGAATAACATTACCAAAAACATGTATTTTGAGTGTTTTTGATCATATAACCTATAAAAACGCTTAGATACATGTAAAGAACCCTATGTTTGTAAAACAAAAGGACATTACGAAAATCGTGTATTATGAGTGTTTTTAAGTTCCTTAAGTACCAAAAAAGCTAAAACCCACAGATAACATTCTTTATATAGAGAAAAAAACTTTTTTTTTTTGTTATTCATCTTCATAGGTACCGAGATGCCAAAATTCTGGCAAAATTCATGGAAATTTTATAAAAAAAAAAAATCATTATAAATTTTTTATTTTTTTTTTTCCGGAGTTATGTACTAACCTTGAAGTGTATGTAAATCCACCTATATGGGGAAATTACACGACTTTACCAGAAACCTGTCTTTTCAGTGTTTTTCAGCAATTTCAACAATATTACTGAAAACGTGTGTTTTCAGTGATTTACGTAAAAAAACTCTAAAACGGATGTAAACCAACCAATATGAAGAAACAGAATAACATTACCAAAAAAATATATTTTGATGTGTTTTTGAGCTTGTTACCTACAAAAAATGCAAAAATGGATGGAAAGCACTTTATATTGGCAAAGAAAAGGACATTACGAGAAAAGTGCATGAGTGTTTTATAGTTTGACAAGAACCACAAGGTAAAAAACGCAAAAAACTCGTGTACATAAAGAAGTTTCTTACATACCAAAAAGCTGAAACTCATGAATAACACTTTTAATTTTGAAACAGAAATACCTTATGAAATGTGTGTATTAGAAAAGTTTCTTACATACCAAGATGCTGAAACTCATGAATAACACTTTTAATTAAGAAATAGACTAAACGTCTGTGTTTTGAGTTTTTTTTTCACATTCTTAGTTACCAAAACCCCAAATTCCATGGAAAACTAGCTTTATGTGGGAAAACAAATAATATTACCAGAAAAGTGTCTTTTCAGTGTTTTTGAGCGTGTTAGGCAATAAAGCACTAAAAATCAGGGCAATCACATTTCATGGGAACAAAAACAACTTTTACCAAGATCTTGTCTTTAAGTTTTTTTGAGCTCATTACACACCAAAACGCTAAAATGCATGCAAAACACTTTTTATGGAGAAACAGAATAAAATTACCAAAAAACATATATTTTGAGTGTTTTTGATCATGTTATCTATAAAAACGCTTAAATACATGCAAAGAACCTTATGTTTGCGAAACGAAAGGACACTACGAGAAATGTGTATTATAGGTGTTTTTAAGTTCTTTAAGTACCAAAAAGCTAAAACCCACAAATAACACTTTTTATTTAGAAAAAAAAGTAAGAAAATAAAAAAATAGGATTTTTTTTTTTTTGTTATTCATGTTCATAGGTACCGAGATGCCAAAATTCTGGGAAAAGTCAGGGCTATTATATGATAAAAGAAAATTATCAAACGTAAATTTTAGTTTTTTTTTTCGGACTGTTATGTACCAAACCCTATAATGCATCCAAAGAGGAAATTAAACGACCTTAACAGAAATCTGTTTTTTTAATGTGTTTTTCAGCATAAAAACGATAAATAGCACCAAAACGATAAATAATAAGGAACTCACTCTATATGTGAATCCAAAAACAAAATTGCTGAAAACGTGTTTTTTCTGTGTTTTACGTAGGAAAACGCTAAAACGGATGCAAACCAACCAATATCAAGAAATAGAAAAAACATTACCAAAACGGTATATTTTGAATGTTTTTGAGCTTGTTACCTACAAAAAACGCGAAAATTGATGCAAAGCTCTCTATATTAGAAAACAAAAGGACTTTGCTAGAAAAGTGTATAATGAGTTTTTTTATACTTCAAAAGAACCAAAAGGCAAAAAACACAAAAACTCGTGTATATGGAGAAGCTTCCTAGATACCAAAATGCTGAAACTTTTTTAATTGAGAAACAGAACAACCTTACTAAATGCGTGTATTTTGAGTGCTTTTCACATTCTTAGTTACCAAAACCCCACATTGCATGCGAAATAACCTTTATGTGAGGAAAAAATGACATTACCAGAAAAGTGTCTTTTAAGTGTTTTTGAGCGTGATAGGCAATAAAGCACTAAAAAGCAGGGTAATCATATTACATTGGAATAACACCAATTTATACCAAAAACTTGCCTTTAAGTGTTTTTGAGCTCCTTATATACCAAACCGCTAAAACGCATGCAAAACAAACTTTATGGAGAAACAGAATAACATTACGAAAAATATGAATTTTGAGTGTTTTTGAACATGTTATCTATAAAAACGCTTAAATACATGCAAAAAACCTTATGTTTGGAAAACGAAAGGACATTACGAGAAATATGTATTATGAGTATTTTTTAGTTCCTTAAGTACCGAAAAGCTAAAACCCACAAATAACACTCTTTATTTACAAAAAATAAATCAATAAAAAATAGGATTTTTTTTTTTTTTTGTTATTCATCTTCATAGGTACCGAGATGCCAAAATTCTGGGAAAATTCCGGGCTATTATATGATAAAAGAAAATTATAAAAAAAGTTTTTTTTTTGCTTTTTTTTCGGACTGTTATATACCAAACCCTAAAGTGCATGCAAAGCCTCTTATATGAGGAAATTAAACGACCTTACCAGAAATCTGTCTTTTGAGTGTTTTTCAGCATGTTAGGCACCAAAATGATAAATAATAAGGAACTCACTTTATATGAGAATCCAAAACAAAATTACTGAAAACGTGTCTTCCCAGTGTTTTACGTAGAAAAACGTTAAAATGGATGCAAACCAACCAATATCAAGAAATAGAAAAAACAACTAAAAAGGTATATTTTGAGTATTTTTGAGCTTGCTACCTACAAAAAAAACGCTAAAATTGATAAAAAGGACTCTATTTTGGGAAACAAAGGGACATTGCGAGAAAAGTGTATAATGAGTGTATTATAGTTCAAAAGAACAACAAGGCAAAAAACGAAAAAAATCGTGTATATGGAGAAGCTTCCTAGATACCAAAATGCTGAAACTCATGTATAACACTCTTAATTGAGAAACAGAACAACTTTACTAAATGCGTGTATTTTGAGTGCTTTTCACATTCTTAGTTACCAAAATCCCAAATTGCATGCGAAACCAGCTTTATGAGGGAAAAAAAATGACATTACCAGAAAAGTGTCTTTTGAGTGTTTTTGAGCGTGATAGGCAATAAAGCACTAAAAAGCATGGGAATCACTTTACATGGCTAGAATCATTTTTTAAAAAGAACTTGCCTTTAAGTGTTTTGAGCTCCTTATATACCAAAACACTAAAACGCATGCAAAACACACTTTATGGAGAAAGAGAATAGCATTACCAAAAACATATATTTTGAGTGTTTTTGATCATGTTACCAATAAAAACGCTTAAATACATGCAATGAACCCTATTTTTGGGAAACGAAAGGACATTACGAGAAACGTGTATTATGAGTGTTTTTAAGATCACTATTTACCAAAAAGCTAAAAGCCACAAATAACACTCTTTATTCAGAAAAAAATAAAAATAAATAAATACGATATTTTTTCCTTTCTTTTTTCATCTTCACAGGTACTTAGATGCCAAAATTTGGGCAAAATTCAGGAAATTATGAGTCAATTATCAAAAAAGTTAATTTAGGCTTTTTTTTCGTACTGTTATGTACCAAACCCTAAAGTGCATGCAAAGCCACTTATATGGGGAAATCAAACGTTTTTGCCAGAAAACTGTCTTATGAGTGTTTTTCAGCTTGTTTGGCACCATAATGGTAAATAATATGCAAGTCACTCTATATGGGAAGGTAAAACAAAATTACTGAAAACGTGTCATTTCGGTGTTATACGCAGAAAAACGCTAAAACGGATGCAAACCAGCCAATAAGAAGAAATAAAATAACATTACCAAAAAGGTACATTTTGAGTGTTTTTGAGCTTGTTACCTACAAAAAACGCGAAAATGGATGCAAAGCACTCCCTATTGGGAAACAAAAGGATATTACAATAAACGTGTGTAATGAGTGTCTTATTATTTTTGAGCAAAAGAACTTGTGGTTCACAAGAACCAAAACGCAAAAAACGCAAAAACTCGTGTATATAAAGAAGTTTCTTAGATACCAAAATGCTGAAACTCATGAATAACAATATTAATTGAGAAACAGAACAACCTTACCATATGCGTGTATTTTGAGTGTTTTTCAGATTCTTAGTTAGCAAAACTCGAAATAGCACGCGAAACTATGTTGGAAAAAAAATGACATTACCAGAAGAGTCTTTTGAGTGTTTTTGAGCGTGTTAGGCAATAAATCACAAAAAAAAAAAAAAAAAACAGGGCAATTACATTACATGGGAATAAAACCAACTTTTACCAAGAACTTGCCTTGAAGTGTTGTTAACCTCCTTAGAATCCAAAACACTAAAACGCATGCAAAAAAATTCTTTATGGAGAAGCAGAATAACATTACTAAAAACATGTGTTTTAAGTGTTTTGATCATGTTACCTATAAAAACGCTTAAATACATGCAAATAACCCTATGTTTGGGAACGAAAGGACATTACGAGAAACGTGTATTAGGACCGTTTTTAAGTTCCTTAAGTGCTAAAACGTTAAAACCCACAAATAACACTCTTTATAGAGAAAAATAAATAAATTAATTAATTAAAAAATAGCTTTTTTTATATTGATTTTCATAGGTATCAAGATGCCAAAATTCTGCCAAAATTCAGGGAATTTATATGGAAAAAAGAACATTATCAAAAAAGTTAATTATTGCTCTTTTTCGGATTTTTATGTATCAAACTCTAAAGTGCATGACACCTATATAAGGAAGTTAAACCAGAAACCTGTATTTTCAGTGTTTTTCAGCATGTTAGGCACTAAAACGATAAATAATATGGAAGTCAGTCAATATGTGAATCCAAAACAAAATTACTGAAAATATGTCTTTTCAGTGTTTTACGTAGAAAAAACGCTAAAACGGATGCAAACCAACAAATATGAAGAAATAGAATAACATTACCAAAAAGTGTTTTTGAGCTTTTTACCTACAAAAAACGCGCAAATGGATAGTAAGCACTCTATATAGGGAAGCAAAAGACTTTACGAGAAACGTGTATAATGAGTGTTTTATAGTTTCACAAGAACCACAAGGCAAAAAACGCAAAAAATTCGTGTATATAAAGAAGTTTCTTACATACCAAAACGCTAAAACTCAAGAATAACACTTTTAATTGAAAAACAGAACTCCCTTACCAAATGTGTGTATTTTGAGTGTTTTTCACATTCTTAGTTATGAAAATCCCAAATTACATGCGAAACTAGCTTTATGTGGGAAAAAAATGACATTACCAGAAAAGTGTCTTTTGAGTGTTTTTGAGCGTTATATGCAACAAAACACTAAAAAGCAGAACAATCACATTACATTGGAATAAAACCAAATTTTACGAAGAACTTGCCTTTAAGTGTTTTTTAACTCCTTACATACCAAACCGCTAAACACATGCAAAACAACCTTTATGGAGAAACAGAATAACATTATCAAAAACATGTATTTTGAGTGTTTTTGATCATGTTACCAATAAAATCGCTTAAATACATGCAAAGAACGCTATATTTGTGAAACGAAAGGACATTACGAAAAACGTGTATTATGAGTATGTTTAAGTTCCTTAAGTACCAAAAATCTAAAACCCACAAATAACACTCTTTATAGAGAAAAAAAATGATTAAAAAAAATAATTTTTTTTTTTTTTTGTTATTCATCTTCATAGGTACCGAGATGCCAAAATTCTGAGAAAATTCAGGGAAATTATGTGAAAAAACACGAAAACGAAATACGGAAGTGCATGCAAAGCAACCTATATGGGGAAATTACACGACTTTACAAGAAACGTGTCTTTGTTTTCAGCAATTTCAACAATATTACTGAAAACGTGTCTTTTCAGTTTTAGCGTAGAACCCTAAAACGGATGCAAACCAACCAATATGAAGAAATAGAATAACATTACAAAAAAGTTGAGTGTTTTTAAGCTTATATACGAGTTTTTGAGTTTTTTGCCTTATGGTTCTTGAAAAGTATTAAAACATTCATTATACAATTTTCTTGTAATATCCTTTTTTTTTTTTTCCAAATACAGACTGCTTTGCATTCATTTTCACGTTTTTTTGTAGTTAACAAGCTTAAAAACACTCAACTTTTTTGTATATTCTTAGATACCAAAATCCTGAAACTCATGAATAATACTCTTAATTGAGAAACAGAACAATCTTAGGAAATGAGTGTATTTTGAGTGTTTTTTTTTTCACATTCTTAGTGGTCCAACCCCAAATTACATGCGGAACTGTGGAAAAAAAAATACTAGAAAAGTGTCTTTTTAGTGATTTTCAGCGTGTTAGGTAATAAAGCACTAAAAAGCAGGGCAAGCACATTACATGGGAATATAACCAACTTTTACCAAGAACTTGCCTTTAAGTTTTTTTGAGCTCCTTACATACCAAAACGCTAAAACCCATGCAAAACACCCTTTATGGAAAAACAGAATAACATTATCAAAAACATGTATTTTGAGTGTTTTTGGGCTTGTTACCAATAAAAACGCCTAAATACATGGAAAGAACCCTATGTTTGGGAATGAAAGGACATTGCGAGGAATGTGTATTATGAGTGTTTAGAAGTTCCTTAAGTACCAAAAAGCTAAAACCCACAAATAACACTCTTTATAGAGAAAAAAAATAAAAAAGAATAAAAAAAATAGCATTTTTTTTATTGATCTTCATAGGTACCAAGATGCCAAAATTCTGGCAAAATTCAGGAAAATTACGTGAAAAAAGAATATTATGTAAAAGGTTAATTTTAGCTTTTTTTCGGACTGTTATGTACCAAACCCTAAAGTGTATGCAAAGCTACCTATATGGGGAAATTAAACGACTTTACAAGAAACATGTCTTTTGAGTGTTTTTTTTCAGCATGTTAGGCACCAAAACGATAAATAACATGGAAGTCACTCTATATGGGAATCCAAAACAAAATTACTGAAAACGTGTCTTTTCTGTGTTTTACGTAGAAAAACGCTAAAACGGATGGAAACCAACCAATATGAAGAAAAAGGTATATTTTGAGTGTTTTTGATCATGTTACCTATAAAAACGCTTAAATACATGCAAAGAACCTTATCTTTAGGAAACAAAAGGACATTACGAGAAACGAGTATTATGAGTGTTTATACGTTCCTTAACTACCAAAAATATATAAATAAATGAAAAAATAGCATTTTTTTTTTTTTTGTTATTAATCTTCATAGGTACCGAGATGCCAAAATTCTGGCAAAATTCAGGGAACTTATGTGAAAAAAAAATAAAAAAAAGTTAATTTTAGCTTTTTTTTCAGACTCTTATGTACCAAACCCTAAACTGCATGTAGAGCCACCTATATGGGGAAATTAAACGACTTTACATGAAACCTGTCTTTTGCCTGTTTTTCAGTATGTTAGGCACCAAAACAATAAATAATATGGAAGTCACTCTGTATGGAAATCCAAAGTAAAATTACTGAAAACGTGTCTTTTCAGTGTTTTACGTAGAAAAACGCTAAAACGAATGCAAATCAACCAATATCATGAAATAGATTAATATTACCAAAAAAAGGTATTATTTTTTGTTTTTGAGCGAAAATGGATGCAAATCTCTCTATATTGGGAAACAAATGGACATTACGAGAAACGTTTATAATGTTTTATAGTTTCACAAGAACCACAAGGAAAAAACAAGCAAAAACTCGTGTATATGGAGATGTTTCTTAGATAACAAAACGCTGAAATTCATGAATAACACTCTTAATTGAGAAACAGAACAAACTTACCAAATGCGTGTATTTTGAGTTTTTTTCATATTTTCTTAGTTACCAAAACCCGTTATTACATGCGAAACTAGCTTTATGTGGGAAATAAATGACATTACCAGAAAAAAAGTGTTTTTTGACTGTTTTTGAGCGTGTTAGGCAATAAAGCAAAAAAAAGCAGGGCAATGACAATACATGGGAATAAAACCAACATTTACCAAAAACTTGTCTTTAAGTGTTTTTCAGCTCCTTACATACCAAAACACTAAAATGCATGCAAAACACCCTTTATGGAGAAACAAAATAACATTACGAGAAACATTAATTTTCAGTGTTTTTGATCTGTTACGTATAAAAACGCTTAAATACATGCAAAAAAATCTATGTTTGGGAAACGAAAGGACATTACGAGAAAAGTGTATTATGAGTGTTTTTAAGTTCCATAAGTACGAAAAGAGTTAAAACCCACAAATAATACTCTTCATATAGAAAATAAATAAATAAATAAAAACTAGTATATTTGTTTTTGTTATTTATTTTCATAGGTACCGAGATGCCAAAATTCTGGCAAAATTCAGGGAAATTATTTGAAAAAAATAATATTATGAAAAAAGTTAATTTTAGCTTCTTTTTTTTTTCGGACTGTTATGTACCAAACTCTAAAGTGTATGCAAAGCCACCTATATGAGGAAATTAAACGACTTTACTGTCTTTTCAGTGTTTTTCAGCAAGTTAGGCACCAAAACGATAAATAATATGGGTCACTCTATATGGGAATCCAAAACAAAATTACTGAAAACGTGTCTTTTTAGTGTTTTACTTAGAAAAACATTAAAACGGATGCAAACCAACCAATATGAAGAAATAGAATAATATTACTAAAAAGTTATATTTTGAGTGTTTTTGAGCTTGTTACCTACAGAAAACGCGAAAATAGTTGCAAAGCACTCTATATTGGGGAAAGAAAAGGACATTACGAGAAACGTGTAAAATGAGTGTTTTATAGTTTCACAAGAACCACAAGGCAAAACACGCAAAAACTCGTGTATATGGAGATGTTTCTTTTATACCAAAATGCTGAAATTCATGAATAACACTCAATTGAGAAACAGAACAACTTTACCAAATGGATGTATTTTGAATCTTTCTAACATTCTTACTTACCAAAACACCAAATTGCATGCGAAACTAGCTTTATGTGTGAAAAAAAAAAATATTACCAGAAAAGTGGTTCTCAGGTACCAAAACGCAAAAATGGAGAAAGAAAAAAAACATTACCAAAATCGTGTAATTTGAATGTTTTTCACATTGTCAGGTAGCAAAACACCATAATGCTTAATCGCTATACGAGAAAATAAAACAACAATGTAAGAAATGTGTTTTTATGTGTTTTTCCGCGTGTTAGGCACGAAAACGCTAAATAGCATGGAAAGCACCTTATATAGAAATGCAAAATAATAAGCATGTCTTTTAAGTGTTTTAAACTTTTTACGTTCCAAAACGCTAAAACGCGTGCAACAAACACGAATAATTCTACCAAACAAAAAAACCTTACCAAAAACGTGTATTTTGAGTCTTTTTGAGTCTGTTACGTACATCATCTTAAAAATGGATTTAAAGCACCCTGTATGAAGAAACGATAGGACATTACGAGAAACGTGTATTATCAGAGTTTTGAGTCTCTTAGGTACCAAACACTAAACCGCCTGAATGAAAATTAAATATATTATATATCTCTTAATAGAGAAACAGAACATCACCAAAAACGTGTTTTTGTGTTTTTTTTTTCCTTTTTATGTATTAAAACGTCAAAATACATACAAAGCAATCTTTATGGGGAAATGGAAAGACGTTTGGAGAAACAAGTTTTATTTGTGTTTCTGAGCTTCCTAAGTAAGCTTCCTAAGTACCAAAACGCTAAAAAGGATGAATAGCACCCTATATAGAGAAAAAGAACAACATTACCTAAAATCTTTATTTTGAGAGTTTTTCACATTATGTAGCAAAACATCATAATGCATGCAGATCCCTATATGAAGAAGCAAAACTATATTACAGGAAACATGTCTTTTGAGTGTTTACTTGAGTGTTAGGAATCAAAATGCTAAAAAGCATTGAAAGCACCCTATTTGGCAATATAAAATAACATTACCAAGAAAGTATCTTTAGAGTGTTTTTCACCTTCTTACATCCGAAATCGCAGAAAAGCATGCAAAATAACCTTTACGGAGAAACAAATTAGCATTATCAAAAACTTGTATTTTGATTGTTTTTGTGCTTGTTAAGTATAAAAGTGCCAAATTACACGCAAAGCATCCTTCATGGAGAAAAGAAAGGACATTACGAGAAAAGTGTATTATGAGAGATTTTGAGCTTTTTAGGTACCCAGACTCAAAAACACATGATTAGAACTTTATATGGAAAAATAACTCAACCGAAAACTTTTACTTAAACTTTTTTTTTCATATTGTTAAGTACCAAAAGACAAAAAGCATTGGAAGCCCCCTTTATCGGGAAACGAAACAACATTTTCATCAACGTGTCTTTTGAGTGTTTTTCAACGTGTTAGACACCAAAACGCTGAAAAGCATGGAAAGCGCTCCATAAAGGAATACAAAATAACATTACTAAAAACGTGTTTTAAAGGTTCTTATGTACAGAAACGCTAAAACTCAAGCAAAACACCCTTTATAGAGAAGCGAAATAAATATTTCGTTGATAAATTACATTCAGGACAGTTAGGGAATATCCCTTACACAAGAATAAGATCGCAGAAAAATGATCATAAATGGATGACAGAGGTTAAAACATTACATAGGGCGAAAGAGAAGTATATATGAGATTAAAGACAGGGGAAGTGGTTTTAAGGAATTTGAAATGAATTAATGAATTAGAAAAGTCAGGAGTTTAACAAGGAAAGCTTAAAATAGTTATGAATTAAAGGTAGCCAGCCAAGCGAAGATGGACCCCAAGGGATTTTATCAGGCATATAAGACGAAGAATAGAGAAACAATAGTTCCTTAAAGACAGCAGAATGGGACCTGCTTAGTTGTTGGGAGGAGATTAGTAAAATTGTGAACGAGTATTTTTTAACTGTCTTTGCCCAGGAAAACATGCAGGATTTGCCGAATAGTGACAAGATATTCAGAGTAGAAGAAAATGAGAAGCTGACAGATATTACCATAACTAAAGAGATAGTGGAACAGGAGATAGATAAGCTGAAAAGTTCAAGTCACCAGGACCAGATGAAATATATTCCACAGTATTTAAGAATTGGAAAAAGGTTATAAGTAATCTGGATAACGTCATGGCCAAGCGGCAGGCGACAGAGTGTTGTAGTAAACGGCTCTAAATCCGAGTGGGGTCAAGTAATTAGTGGGGTGACAAAGGGATTATTAGTATTAGGGCCGATGTTGTTTGTAATATATGTCAATGACTTGGATAGTGGAATTAGTAGTGTTGTTAGTAAATTTAGGGTGCATGCAAAGCACCCTAAATGAGGAAAAAAAGGGACATTACGAAAAACGTGCATTATAAGTGTATTTGAGATTCTTAGATACCAAAACCCTGAAACTCATGAATAACACTCTTAATTGAGAAACAGAACAACCTTACCAAATGCGTGTATTTTGAGTGTTTTCACATTCTTGGTTACAAAAACCCCAAATTGCATACGAAACTAGCTTTATGTGGAAAGAAAAAAAAAGACATTTCCAGAAAAATGTCTTTTGAGTGTTTTTGATCGTGTTAGGCAATAAAGCACTAAAAAGCAAGGCAATCACATTACATGGGAAGAAAACCAACTTTTACCAAGAACTTGCCTTTAAGTGTTTTTGAGCTCCTAACATACCAACACACTAAAACGCATGCAAAACACCCTTTATGAAGAAACGGAATAACATTACCAAAAACATGTATTTTGAGTGTTTTTGATTAAGTTACCTATAAAAACGCTTAAATACATGGAAAGAACCCTATGTTTGGGAAACGAAAGGACATTACGTGAAACGTGTATTATGAATATTATTAAATTCCTTAAGCACCAAAAAGCTAAAATCCACAAATAACACTCTTTATAGAGAAAAAAAAAGAATTTTCCTTTTTTTTTGTTATTCTTCTTCATATGTACCGAGATGCCAAAATTCTGGTAAAATTCAGGGAAATTATATGGAAAAAAGAACATTATCAAAAAAAGTTCATTTTAGCTTTTTTTTCGGACAGTTATGTACCAAAACCTAAATTGCATGCAAAGCCACCTCTATAGGAAATTAAACGACTTTACCAGAAACCTGTCTTTTGAGTGTTTTTCAGCATGTTAGGCACCAAAACAATAAATAATATGGAAGTCACTCTATATGGGAATCCAAAACAAAATCACTTAACACTTGTCTTTTCAGTGTTTTACGTAGAAACACGCTAAAACGGATGCAAACAAACCAATATGAAGAAATAGAATAACATTGCCAAAAAGGTATATTTTGAGTGTTTTTGAGCCTGTTACCTACAAAAAACGCGAAAATGGATGCAAAGCACTCTATATTGGGAAACAAAAGGACATTACAAGAAACCTGTATAATGAGTGTTTTATAGTTTCACAACAACCACAAGGCAAAAGTTTCTTAGATACCAAAATGCTGAAATTCAAGATTGAGATACAGAACAATCTTACCAAATGCGTGTATTTTGTGTGTTTTTTCACATTCTTTGTCACCAAAACACGAAATTGCATGCGAAACTAGGTTTATGTGGGGAAAAAATTATATTACCAGAAAAATTTTTTTTCAGTGTTTATGAGCGTGTTAGGCAATAAAGTACTTAAAAGAAGGGCAATCACATTACATGTGAATAAAAAAACTTTTACCAAGAACTTGCCGTTAAATGTTTTTGAGCTCATTACATACCAAAACGCTAAAACGAATGCAAAAAATCCTTTATGGAGAAAAACAAAAACATTACAAAAAACATGTATCTTGAGTGTTTTTGATCATGTTACCTATAAAAACGCTTAAATACAGGCAAAGAATCCTATGTTTGGGAAACGAAAGGACATTACGAGAAACATGTATTATAAGTGTTTTTAAGTTACTTAAATACCAAAAAGCTAAAGCCCACAAATAACACTCTTTATGAAGAAACAAACAAACAAAAAAAACAATAAATAAAAATAAACGCTTAAATACAGGCAAAGAATCCTATGTTTGGGAAACGAAAGGACATTACGAGAAACATGTATTATAAGTGTTTTTAAGTTACTTAAATACCAAAAAGCTAAAGCCCACAAATAACACTCTTTATGAAGAAATAAACAAAAAAAAAAAAACAATAAATAAAAATAAATAAATAAAATAAAAGAAAATAATTTTTTTTTTGTTATTTATCTTCAGAGGTACCAAGATGCCAAAATTCTGTTAAAATTCAGGGAAATTATGTGGATAAAAGAATATTATCGAAAAAGTTAATTTTAGCTTTTTTTTTCGGACTGTTATGTACCAAACCCTAAAGTGCATGCAAATCTATATGCATGCATGCCATCTATATGGGGAAATTAAACGACTTTACAAACTGTCTTTTGAGTGTTTTTCAGCATATTAGGCACCAAAACGATAAATAGCATGGAAGTCACTCTATATGGGAATCCAAAACAAAATTACTGAAAACGTGTCTTTCAGTGTTTTACGTAAAAAAAAACGCTAAAACGGATGCAAACAGACCAATATGAAGAAATAGAATAACATTACCAAAAAGGTATATTTTAAGTATTTTTGAGCTTGTGACCCCAAAAAAAAAAAAACGTGAAAATGGATGCAAAGCACTCTATATTGGGAAATAAAAAGACATTATAAGAAACGTGTATAATGAGTATTTTATAGTTTCACAAGAACCACGAAGCAAAAAACGCAAAAACTAGTGTATATGGAGAAGTTTCTTAGATACCAAAATGCTGAAACTCCTGAATAACACTTCATTAAGAAACAGAATAACATTACGAAATGCGTGTATTTTGAGTGTTTTTCACATTCTTAGTTATTAGAACCCCAAAATGCATGCGAAACTAGCTTTGTGGGAAAAAAAATGACATTACCAGAAAAGTATCTTTTGAGGGTTTTTGAGAGAGTTAGGCAATAAAGCACTAAAAAGGAGGGTAATCACATTACATGGGAATAAAACCAACTTTTAAGTGTTTTTTAACTCCTTATATACCAAAACGCTAAAACACATGCAAAACACCCTTTACGGAGAAACAGATTAACATTACCAAAAACATTTATTTTGAGTATTTTTGATCATGTTATTTCTAAAAACGCTTAAATACATGCAAAGAACCCTATGTCTGGGAAACGAAAGGACATTATGAGAAACGTGTATTATGTGTTTTTAAGTTCCATAAGTACCAAAAAGCTAAAACCTCTTTATAGAGAAAAAATAAAGAAATAATTAAAAAATAGGATTCTTTTTTTTTTTTGTTCTTCCTCTTCATAGGTACTGAGATGCCAAAATTCTGGCAAAATTCAGGGAAATTATGTGCAAAAAGAACATTTTCGAAAAAGTTAATTTTAGCTTTTTTTTCGGACTGTTATATACCAAACCATGAAGTACATGCAAAGCCAACTATATGGGGAAATTAAACGACTTTACGAGAAACCTGTCTTTTGTGGTTTTTTCTCTTTCTCTATTGGTTAACAAAAGGACATTACGAGAAACGTGTATAATGAGTGTTTTATAGATTCTCAAGAATCACAAGGCAAAAAAACGCAAAAACTCATATATATGGAGAAGTTTCTTAGATACCAAAATGCTGAAACTCCTGAATAACACTCTAAATTGAGAAACAGAACAACCTTACTAAATGCGTGTATTTTGAGTGTTTTTCACATTCTTAGTTACCAAAACCCCAAATTTTATGTGAAAGTAGCTATATATGGGGAAAAAAAATGACTACCAGAAAAGTGTCTTTTAAATTTTTTTTTTTTTTTTTAGCATGATAGGCAATAAAGCACTAAAAAGCAGGGCAATCACATTACATGGGAATAAAGCTAACTTTTACTAACAACTTGCTTTTAAGTGTTTTTGAGCTCCCTATATTCCAAAACGCTAAAACGAATGCAAAACACCCTTTATGGAGAAAGAGAATAACATTACCAAAAACACGTATTTTGATTGTTTTTGATCATGTTACCTGTAAAAACTCTTAAATACATGCAAAGAACCTTATGTTTGGGAAATTAAAGGGCATTTCGAGAAACATGTATTACCAGTATTTTTAAGTTCTTTAAGTACCATTTAGCTATAACCCATAAATAACACTGTTTATAGAAAAAAAAAAATAAATAAATAAATGAATAAAAAGATAGGAATTTATTATTTTTTTTTTGTTATTCATCTTCATAGGTACCAAGATGCAAAAATTCTGGCAAAATTCAGGAAAATTATGTAAAAAAAAGAACATTATGAAAAATAGTTAATTTCAGCTTTTTTTTCGGACTGTTATGTACCAAACCCTAAAGTGCATGCAAAGCCACCTATATGAGGAAATGAAACGACTTTACGAGAAACCTGTCTTTTGAGTGTTTTTCAGCATGTTAGGCACCAAAACGATATATAATATGGAAGTCACTCAATATGGGAATCCATCACAAAATTACTGAAAAAGTGTCTTTTCAGTGTTTTACGTAGAAAAACGCTAAAACGGATGCAAACCAACGAATATGAAGAAATATTACCAAAAAAAGGTATATTTTCAGTGTTTTTGAGTTTCTTATCTACAAAAAACGCGAAAATGGATAGAAATCACTCTATATTGAGATACAAAACGACATTCCGAGAAACTTGCATTATGAGTGTTTTATAGTTTCACAAGAACCACAAGGCAAAAAACGTAAAAACTCGTGTATATGGATAAGTTTCTTAGATACCAAAATGCTGAAACTGAGGAATAACACTCTTAATTGAGAATACAGAACAACCTTACGATATGCGTGTATTTTGACTGTTTTTCACATTCATTGTTACCAAAACCTCAAATTGCATGCAAAACTAGCTTTATGTGGTAAAAAAAAATGACATTACCAGAAAAGTGTCTTTTGAGTGTTTTTGAGCGTGTTAGGCAATAAAGCACTAAAAAGGAGGGCAATCACATTACATGGGAATAAAACCATCTTTTACCAAGAACTTGAATTTAAGTGTTTTTGAGCTCCTTATATACCAAAACGCTAAAACGCATGCAAAACACCCTTTATGGAAAAACAGATTAACATTACCAAAAACATGTATTTTGAGAGTTTTTGATCATGTTACATCTAATAACGCTTTAGTAAATGCAAAAAACCCTATGTCTGGGAAACGAAAGGACATTAGGAGAAACGTGTATTATGAGTCTTTTTAAGTTCCATAAGTACCAAAAAGCTAAAACCTATTTATAGAGAAGAAAAAAGTAAATAAATAAATAGGATTTTTTTTTTGTTATTCTTCTTCATAGGTACCGAGATCACAAAATTCTGGCAAAATTCAGGGAAATTATATGAAAAAAGAACATTATCAAAAAAGTTCATTTTAGCTTTTTTTCGGACTGTTATGCACAAAACCCTAAATTGCATGCAAAGCCAACTATATGGGGAAATTAAACGACTTTACGAGAAACCTGTGTTTCTAGTGTTTTTCAGCTTGTTAGTCACCAAAACAATTAACAATATGGAATTCATTCTATTTGGGAATCCAAAACAAATTACTGAAAACGTGTCTTTTCCGTGTTTTAAGTAGAAAAATGCTAAAACGGATGCAAACCAGCCAACATGAAAAAATAGAATAAGTTTACCAAAAAGGTATATTTTGAGTATTTTTGAGCTTTTTACAAAAAAAAAAAAAAAAAAAAAAACGCGAAAATGGATGGAAAGCTCTCTATATTGGTTAACAAAAGGACATTACGAGAAACGTGTATAATGAATGTTTTATAGATTTTCAAGAAGCACAAGGCAAAAAACGCAAAAACTCGTATATATATGGAGAAGTTTCTTAGATACCAAAATGGTGAAACTCCTGAATAACACTATTAATTGAGAAACAGAACAACCTTACCAAATGCGTGTATTTTGAGTGTTTTTTACATTCTTAGTTACCAAAACCCCAAATTTTATGTGAAAGTAGCTTTATGTGGGAAAAAAAAATGACATTACCAGAAAAGTGTCTTTTAAGTTTTATTGCATGATAGGCGATAAAGCACTAAAAATCAGGGCAATCACATTACATGGGAATAAAATCAACTTTTACCAAGTGTTTTTTCTAAGTGTTTTTGAGCTCCTTATATACCAAAACGCTAAAACGCATGCAAAACACCCTTTATTTAGAAACAGAATAACATTACCAAAAAAATGTATTTTGAGTGTTTTTGATCATGTTACCTATAAAAACGCTTAAATACATGCAAAGAATCTTATGTTTGGGAAACGAAAGGACATTTCGAGAAACGTGTATTATGAGTGTTTTTAAGTTCTTTAAGTACCAAAAAGCTAAAACCCACAAATAACACTATTTATAGAGAAAAAAAATAAAAAAAATAAAAAAATAAAAAAATAGGATTTTTTTTTATTCATCTTCATAGGTACCGAGATGCTAAAATTCTGCCAAAATTCAGGGAAATTATGTGAAAAAAGAACATTATGAAAAAGAGTTAATTTTAGCTTTTTTTTTCGGATTGTTATTTACCAAACCCTAAAGTGCATGCAAAGCCACCTATATGGGGAAATTAAACGACCTTACCAGAAACCTGTCTTTTGTGTTTTTTTTTTTTTCAGCATGTTAGGCACCAAAACGATAAGTAATATGGAAGTCACTAAATGTGGGAATCCATCACAAAATTACTGAAAAGTGTCATTTCAGTGTTTTACGTAGAAAAACGCTAAATCGGATGCAAACCAACGAATATGGAGAATAACATTACCAAAAAGGTATATTTTGAGTGTTTTTGAGCTTCTTACCTTCAAAAAACGCGAAAATGGATGGAAAGCCTTCTATATTGGGATACAAAAGGACATTACGAGAAACGTGTATAATGAGTGTTTTATAGTTTCACAACAGCCACAAGGCAAAAATCGCAAAACTCGGTGTATATGGAGAAGTTTCTTATATACCAAAATGGTGAAACTCAGAAATAACACTCTTAATTAAGAATACAGAAAAACCTTACGAAATGCATGTATTTTGAGTCTTAGTTACCAAAACCAAAAATTCCATGCGAAACTAGCTTTATGTGGGAAAAAAATGACATTACCTAAAAAAGTGTCTTTTGAGTGTTTTTGAGCGTGATAGGCACTAAAGCACTAAAAAGGAGGGCAATCACATTATATGGGAATAAAACCAACTTTTACCAAGAACCTGCCTTTACGTATTTTTGAGCTTCTTACATACCAAAACGCTAAAACGCTTGCAAAACACCCATTATGGAGAAACATAATAACATTACCAGAAACATGTATTTTGAGTGTTTTTGATCATGTTACCTATAAAAATGCCTAAATACATGCAAAGAACCCTATGTTTGGAAAAAGAAAGGACATTACGAAAATCGTGTATTATGAGTGTTTTTAAGTTCCTTAAGTACCAAAAAGCTAAAACCTACAAATAACTTTATAGAGAGAAAAAAAATTTGTTATTCATCTTCATAGGTACCGAGATGCCAAAATTCTGGCAAAATTCATGGAAATTTTGTAAAAAATAATCATTATAAAAAAATAATTTTAGCTTTTTTGCCGAGTTATGTACAAACTCTGAAGTGCATGCAAATCCACCTATATGGGGAAATTTCACGACTTTACCAGAAACCTGTCTTTTGAGTGTTTTTCAGCAATCTGAACAATATTACTTAAAACGTGTCTTTTCAGTGATTTACGTAAAAAAACGCTAAAACGGATGCAAACCAACCAATATGAAGAAATAGAATAACATTACAAAAAAGATATATTTTGATGTGTTTTTGAGCTTGTTACCTACAAAAAATGCAAAAATGGATGGAAAGCACTCTATATTGGCAAAGAAGAGGACATTACGAGAAACGTGTATGAGTGTTTTATAGTTTGAGAAGAACCACAAGGTAAAAAGCTCAAAAACTCGTGTACATAAAGAAGTTCTTACATACCAAAAAGCTGAAACTCATCAATAACACTTTTAATTTTCAAACAGAAATACCTTACCAAATGTGTGTATTAGAAAAGTTTCTTACATACCAAAATGCTGAAACTCATGAATAACACTTTTAATTAAGAAATAGAACAACCATACTAAACCCTGTGTTTTGAGTTTTTTTCACATTCTTAGTTAGCAAAACCCCAAATTCCATGCAAAACTATCTTTATGTGGGAATAAAATGATATTACCAGAAAAGTGTCTTTTGAATGTTTTTGAGCGTGTTAGGCAATAAAGCACTAAAAAGTAAGGGAATCACATGACATGGGAATAATAACAACTTTTACCAAGAACTTGCCTTTAAGTGTTTTTGAGCTCATTACATACGAAAACGCTAAAACGCATGCAAAACACCTTTTATGGAGAAAGAGAATAAAATTACCAAAAACATATATTTTGAGTGTTTTTGATCATGTTATCTATAAAAACGCTTAAATACATGCAAAAAAACTTATGTAAACATAAGAAACATAAGAAACATAAGAAACGAAAGGCCATTTTGAGAAATGTGTATTATAAGTGTCTTTAAGTTCCTTAAGTACAAAAAAGCTAAAACCCACAAATAACTCTTTTTTTAGAAAAAAAAAAAGAAAATAAAAAAATAGGATTTTTTTTTTTGTTATTCATCTTCATAGGTACCGAGATGCCAAAATTTCTGGGAAAATTCAGGACTATTATATGTTAAAAAAAAAAAAATTATCAAAAAAGTAAATTTTAGCTTTTTTTTCGGAATGTTATGTACCAAACCCTAAAGTGCATCCAAAGACTCCTATATGAGGAAATTAAACGATCTTACCAGAAATCTGTTTTTTGAGTGTTTTTCAGCATGTTAGGCACTAAAACGATAAATAATAAGGAACTCATTCTATATGAGAATCCAAAACAAAATTACTGAAAACGTGTTTTTTCTTTCTTTTACGTAGAAAAACGCTAAAACGGATGCAAACCTACCAATATCAAGAAATAGAAATACATTACCAGAAAGGTATAATTTTTCTGTTTTTGAGCTTGTTACCTACAAAAAACGCGAAAATTGATGCAAAGCACTCTATATTAAAAAACAAAAGGACTTTCCAAGAAATGTGTATAATGAGTTTTTATAGTTCAAAAGAACCAAAAGGCTAAAAACACAAAAACTCCTGTATATGGAGAAGGTTCCTAGATACCAAAATGCTGAAACTCATGAATAACACTCTTAATTGAGAAACAGAACAACCTTACTAAATGCGTGTATTTTGAGTGCTTTTCACATTCTTAGTTACCAAAACCCCAAATTGCATGCAAAACCACCTTTATATGAGAAATAAATGACATTAACAGAAAAGTGTCTTTTAAGTGTTTTTGAGCATGATAGGCAATAAAGCACTAAAAAGCAGGGCAATCATATTACATTGGAATAACACCAATGCCTTTAAGTGTTTTTGAGGTCCTTATATACCAAACCGCTAAAACGCATACAAAAACAAACGTTTTGGAGAAACAGAACAACATTACCAAAAACATGTATTTTTAGTGTTTTTGATATTGTTATCTATAAAACCGCTTAAATACATGCAAAGAACATTATGTTTGGGAAACAAAAGGATATGACAAGAAACGTGTATTATGAGTGTTTTTTTAAGTTCCTTAAGTACGAAAAAGCTAGAACCCACCAATAACACTCTATATTTAGAAAATAAAGAAAATAAAAATATAAAAAAATAGGATTTTTTTTTTTTTATTCATATTCATAGGTACCGAGATGCCAAAAGTCTGGGAAAATTCAGGGCAATCATAAGGTAAAAGAGTATTATCAAAAAAGTTAATTTCCGTTTTTTTTTTATCGGACTGTTATGTACCAAACCTTAAAGTGCATGCAAAGACTCCTATATGAGGAAATTAAACGACCTTACAAGAAATATGTGTTTTGAGTGTTTTTTAGCATGTTAGGCACCAAAACCAAAACTCACCCTATATGGGAATTCATAAAAAAAGCTACTGAAAACGTGTCTTCTCAGTGTTTTACGTAGAAAAACTCTAAAAGGGATGCAAAGCAACCAATATCAAGAAATAGAAAAACGTTACTAAAAAGGTATATTTTGAGTGTTTTTGAGCATGTTACCTACAAAAAACGCGAAAATTGATGCAAAGCACTCTATATTGGGAAAGAAAAGGACATTGCAAGAAAAGTGTATAATGACTGTTTTATAGTTCAAAAGAACCGCAAGGCAAAAAACGCAAAATCTCGTGTATATGGAGAGGTTTCCTAGATACAAAAATGGTAAAACTCATGAATAACATTCCTAATTGAGAAACAGAACAGCCTTAATAAATGCATGTATTTTGATTGCTTTTCACATTCTTATCAAAACCCAAAATTGCATGCGAAAATAGATTTGTGGAAAAAAAAAACACTTTACCAGAAAAGTGTCTTTTGAGTGTTTTTGAGCGTGATAGAAAAAAAAGCACTAAAAAGGAGGGCAATCAAATTACATTGGAGGAAAACGAATTTTTACCAAGAACTTGCATTTATGTGTTTTTGAGCTCCTTATATACCAAAACACTAAAACGCATGCAAAACACTCTTTATGGTGAAACAGAATAACATTACCAAAAACATGTATTTTGAGTGTTTTTGATCATGTTACCAATAAAAACGCTTAAATAAATGCAAAGAACATTATTTTTGGGAAATGAAAGGATATTACGAGAAACGAGTATTATAAGTGTTTTTAAGTTCATTAATTACCAAAAAGCTAAAAGCCACAAATAACACTCTTTATTGAGAAACAATAAATAAATGAAAAAAAAATACAATATTTTTTTCTTATTCATCTTCACAGGTACCGAAATGCCAAAATTCGGGCAAATTTCAGAAAATTATGTGAAATAAAAACATTATCAAAAAAGTTAAATTTAGCTTTTTTTTCGAACTGTTATGTACCAAACCCCTAAATTGCATGCAAAGCCACCTATATGGGGAAATTAAACGTGTTTGCCAGAAAACTGTCTTATGAGTGTTTTTCAGCATGTTAGGAACCGACATCATAAAACCCAAGGAAGTCAATCTATATGGGAATCCAAAACAAAATTACTGAAAACGTGTCTTTTCGGTGTTTTACGTACAAAACGCTAAAACGGATGCAAACTAATCAAAATGAAGAAATAGAATAACATTAACAAAAAGGTATATTTTGAGTGTTTTTGAAATTGTTACCCACAAAAAACGCGAAAATGGATAGAAAGCACTCTATATTGGGAAGCAAAACGCACCAAAAAGCATGTTAGGCACCAAAACGATAAAAAATATGAAACTCACTCTATATGGAAATCCAAAACAAAATTACTGGAAACGTGTCTTTTAAAAGATTTACGTAGAAAAACGCTAAAACGGAGGCAAACCAACCAATATGAAGGAATAGAATAACATTACCAAAAAAGTATATTTTGTGTGTTTTTGAGCTTGTTACATAAAAAGAAACTCGAAAATGGATGCAAAGCACTCTATATAAGGAAAAAAAAAGGACATAATGAGAAACGTGTATAATGAGTGTTTTATAGTTCACCAGAATCATAAGGCAAAAAATGCAAAAATTCGACTGTATGGAGAAGTTTCTTAGATACCAAAATACTGAAACTCATGAATAACAGTCTTAATCAAGAAACAGAACAACCTTACTAAATGCGTGTATTTTGAGTGCTTTTTTTACATTCTTAGTTACCAAAATCCCAAATTCCATGCAAAACTAGCTTTATGTGGGAAAAAAATGACATTACCAGAAAAGTGTCTTTGAGTGTTTTTGAGTGTGTTAGGCAATAAAGTACTAAAAAGCACGGCAATCACATTACATGGGAAGAAAAACAACTTTTACGAAGAAAATGCCTTTTAGTGTTTTTGACACGCATTTAGTTAGGTTGCTCTGTTTCTCAATTAAGAGTGTTATTCATGAGTTTCAGCATTTACAGGAGTTTTTGAGTTTTTTGCCTTGTGGATTTTTTTAATTATAAAACATTCATTTTACATTTTTCCCGCAATGTTTTCTACGTAAAACACTGAGAAGACACGTTTTCAGTCATTTTCTTTTGGATTCCCACATAGAGTGAGTTCCTTATTATTTATCGTTATGGTGCCTAACATGCTGAAAAACACTCAAAAGACAGATTTCTGGTAACGTCTTTAATTTCCTCATATGGGAGGCTTTGCATGTCTTTTCAGTGTTTTTGAGCGTGTTACGCAATAAAGCACTAAAAGCCAGGGCAATTACATTACATGGGAATAAAACCAAATTTTACCAGGAACTGGCCTTTAAATGTTTTTGAGCTCCTTACATACCAAAACGCTAAAACGCATGCAAAATACATTTTATGGAGAAACAGAATAACATTACCAAATACATGTATTTTGAGTGTTTTTGATCATGTTATCTAAAAACGCTTAAATATATGCAAAGAACCTTATGTTTGGGAAACGAAAGAACATTACGAGAAACGTGTATTATGAATGATTTTTAAGTTCCTTCAGTACCAAAAAAGCTAAAACCCACAAATAACACTCTTTAGAAAAAATAAATAAATAAATAAAAAAAAAATAAAAATAATGGAAATTTTGTTTTTTGTTTTTCATCTTCATAGGTACCGAATTGCCAAAATTCTGCCCAAATTCAGGGAATTTATGTGAAAAAAAGAACATTATCATGAAAGTTAATTATAGCTTTTTTTTCTGATTGTTATGTACCAAAACCTAAAGTGCATGCAAAGCCACCTATATAGGGAAGTTAAACGACTTTACCAGAAACCTGTCTTCTTAATGTTTTTCAGCATGTTAGGCACCAATACGATAAATAATATGAAAATCAGTCAATATGTGAATCCAAAACAAAATTACTAAAACGTGTCTTTTCAGTGTTTTACGTAGAAAAGCGCTAAAGCGGATACAAACCATCCTATATGAAGAAATAGAATAACATTACCAAAAAAATATTTTTTGAGTGTTTTTGAACTTGTTACCTACAAAAAATGCAAAAATGGATGGAAAGCACTCTATATTAGGAAACAAAAGGACATTACGAGAAACGTGTATAATGAGTGTTTTATAGTTTTAAAAGAACCACAAGGCAATAAACGTAAAAACTCGTGCATATAGAGAAATTTTTACTTACCAAAATGATGAAATGCATGAATAACACTTTTAAACAGAACAGAACTACCTTAGTACCTTAAACAGTACTACCTTACCAAATTGTGTATTTTAAGTGTTTTTCACATTCTTAGTTACAAAAATGCCAAATTACATGCGAAACTAGCTTCATTTGGGGAAAAAAATGACATTACAAGAAAAGTATCTTTTGAGTGTTTTTGAGCGTGATATGCAACAAAGCACTAAAAAGCAGAACGATCACATTACATGAGAATAAAACCAATTTGTACGAAGAATTTGCCTTTAAGTGTTTTTTAACCCCTTATATACCAAACCGCTAAAACGTATGAAAAACAAACTTTATGGAGAAACAGAATAACATTACGAAAAACATGTATTTTGAGTGTTTTTGATCATGTTATCTATAAAAACGCTTAAGTACATGCAAAGAACATTATGTTTGGGAAACAAAAGGACATTACGAGAAACGTGTATTATGAATGTTTTTTATATGTTCCATAAGTACCAAGAAGCTAAAACTCACAAATAACACTCTTTATTTAGAAAATAAAAAATAAAAAAATAAAATAAATAGGATTTTTTTTTTGTTATTCATCTTCATAGGTACCGAGATGCCAAAATTCTGGAAAAATTCAGGGCAATTATGTGATAAAAGAATATTATCAAAAAAGTTAATTTCAGCTTTTTTTTTCGGACTGTTATGTACCAAACCCTAAAGTGCATGTAAAGCCTCCAATATGAGGAAATTAAACGACCTTACCAAAAAGTTACTAAAAACGTTTCTTCTCAGTGTTTTACGTAGAAAAACGTTAAAACGGATGCAAACTAACCAATATCAAGATATAGAAAAAAGTTACCAAAAATGTATATTTTGAGTGTTTTTGAGCTTTTTACCTAGAAAAACGCGAAAATTGATGCAAAGTACTCTATATTGGGAAACAAAAGGACATTGCAGGAAAAGTGTATAATGAGAGTTTTATACTTCAAAAGAACCACAAAGCAAACAACGCAAAAACTCGTGTATATGGAGAGATTTCTTAGATACCAAAATGCTGAAACTCATGAATAACACTCTTAATTGAGAAACAGAACAACCTTACTAAATGCGTGTATTTTGAGTGCTTTTCACACTCTTAGTTACCAAAAACCCCAAATTACATGCGAAAATAATTTTGTGGGGAAAAAAATGACTTTACCAGAAAAGTATCTTTTGAATGTTTTTCAACGTGATAGGTAATAAAGTACTCAAAAGCAGGACAATCATATTATATTGGAATAAAACCATTTTTTACCAAGCACTTGCCTTTAAGTGTTTTTGAGCTCCTTTTATACAAAACTGCAAAACGCTTGCAAAACACACTTTATGGAGAAATAGAATAACATTGCCAAAACCTTGTATTTTGAGTGTTTTTGATCACGTTATCTATAAAAACGCCTAAATACATGCAAAGAACCTTATGTTTGGGAAACGAAAGAACATTACGAGAAACGTGTATTATGAGTGTTTTTAATAACCTTAAGTACCAAAAGGTAAATCCCACAAATAACACTCTTTATTGAGAAAAAAAATAAATAAATAAATAATAAAAAAAATAGGATTTTTTAAATTTTTTTATTTATCTTCATAGGTTCCAAAATGCCAAAATTCTGGGAAAATTCAGGGCAATTATATGATAAAGGAATATTACCAAAAAAGTTAATTTTAGCTTTTTTATATACCAAATCCTAAAGTGCATGGAAAGCCTCCTATATAAGGAAATTAAACCACCTTATCAGAAATCTCTCTTTTGAATGTTGTTCAGCATGTTAGGCACCAAAACAAAAAATAATAAGGATCTAACTCTATATGGGAATTCAAAACAAAATTACTGGAAACGTGTCTTCTCAGTGTTTTACGTAGAAAAACGCTAACACGGATGCAAACAAACCAATATAAAGAAATAGAAAAACATTACCAAAAAGGTATATTTTGAGTGTTTTTGAGCTTTTTACCTATAAAAAACACGAAAATTGATGCAAAGCACTCTATAATGGGAAAGAAAAGGACATTGCATGAAAAGTGTATCATGAGAGTTTTATAGTTCAAAAGAACCATAAGGCAAAAAATGCAAAAGCTAGTGTATATGAAGAAGTTTCGTAGATACCAAAATGCTGAAACTCATGAACAACACTCTTAATTGAGAAGCAAAACAATCTTACTAAATGTGTGTATTTTGAGTGCTTTTATACATTATTAGTTACCAAAACCCCAAATTACATGCGAAACCAGCTTTATGTGGGAAAAAAATGACATTACCAGAAAATGTCTTTTGAGTGTTTTTGAGTGTGTTAGGCAAAGAAGCACTGAAAAGCAGGGCAATTACATTACATTGGAATAAAACCAATTTTTAACAAGAACTTGCCTTTAAGTGTATTTGAGCTCCTTATATACCAAAACACTAAAATGCATGCAAAATACACTTTATGGTGAAACAATAACATTACCAAAAACATGTATTTTGAGTGTTTTTGATCATATTACCAATAAAAACGCTTAAATACATGCAAAGAACCCTATTTTTGGGAAATGAAAGGACATTACGAGAAACGTGTATTATGAGTGCTTTTAAATTCATTAAGTACGAAAAAGCTAATAGCCACAAATTACACTCTTTATTGAGAAAAAAATAGATAAGTAAAAAAAATACGATATTTTTTTTCATTCTTATTCATCTTCACAGGTAACGAGGTGCCAAAACTCGGGCAAAGTTCAGGAAATTATATAATAATAATATATATGTAATAAGAACATTATCAAAAAAGTTAAATTTAGCTTTTTTTTCGGACTGTTATGTACCAAACCCCTTAAGTGCATGCAAAGCCACCTATATGGGGAAATTAAACGTGTTTGCCAGAAAACTGTCTTATGAGTGTTTTTCAGCATGTTAGGAACCAACACGATAAAACCCAAGAAAGTCAATCTATATGGGAATCCAAAACAAAATTACTGAAAACGTGTCTTTTCGGTGTTTTACGTAGAAAATGCTAAAACGGATGGAAAACAACCAAAATGAAGAAATAGAATAACATAACCAAAAAGGTATATTTTGAGAGTTTTTTTAATTGTGTATTTTGAGTGTTTTTCACATTCTTAGTTACGAAATTGGCAAATTACATGCGAAACTACCTTTATATGGGAAAAAAAATGACATTAACAGAAAAATGTCTTTTCAGTGTTTTTGAGCGTCATATGCAACAAAGCACTAAAAAGCAGAACAATCACATCACTTGGGAATAAAACCAACTTTTACGAAGAACATGCCTTTAAGTGTTTTTTAACTCCTTACATACCAAAACGCTAAATTGCATGCAAAACACCCTTTATGGACAAACAGAATAACATTACCAAAAATATGTATTTTGAGTGTTTTTGATCGTGTTACCTATAGAAACGCTTAAATACATGTAAAGAACCCTATGTTTGTATAAGAAAAGGACATTACGAAAATCGTGTATTATGAGTGTTTTTAAGTTCCTTAAGTACCAAAAAGCTAAAACTCACAAATAACACATTATAGAGAGAAAAAAAAAAATTGTTATTCATCTTCATAGGTACCGAGATACCAAAATTCTGGAAAAATTCAAGGAAATTTTGTAAAAAAGATCATTATAAAAAAATTATTTCAGCATTTTTCCGGAGTTATGTACCAAACCCTGAAGTGCATGCAAAGCCACCTATATGAAGAATTTACTCAACTTTACCAGAAACCTGTCTTATGAGTGTTTTTTCAGCAATTTCAACAATATTACTGAAAACGTGTCTCTTCAGTGATTTACGAAGAAAAACGCTAAAACGGATGCAAACCAAACAATATGAAGAAATAGAATAACATTACCAAAAAGATATATTTTGAGTGTTTTTCAGCTTGTTACCTACAAAAAATGCGAAAATGGATGGAAAGCACTCTATATTGGGAAACAAAAGAACATTACGAAAAAAGTGTATAATGAGAGTTTTATAGTTTCACACGAACCACAAGGCAAAAAACGCAAAAAACTCGTGTATATAGAGAAGTTTCTTACATACCAAAAGGCTGAAATGCATGAATAACACTTTTAATATAGAAACAGAACTACCTTACCTAATCTGTGTTTTTTGAGTGTTTTTCACATTCTTAGTTACGAAAATCCCAAATTACATGCGAAACTATCTTTATGTGGGAAAAAAAATTATATTACCAGAAAAGTGTCTTTTGAGTGTTTTTGAGCGTGATATCCAACAAAGCACTAAAAAGCAGAACAATCACATTACATGGGAATAAAACCAACTTTTACGAAGAACTTGCCTTTAAGTGTTTTTTTTAACTCCTTACATACCAAAACGCTAAAACGCATGCAAAACACCCTTTATGGAGAAACAGAGTAACATTACCAAAAACATGTATTTTGAGTGTTTTTGATCATGTTATTTATAAAAACGCTTAAATACATGCAAAAAACCTTAGGTTTGGGAAACGAAAGGACATTAAGAGAAACGTGTATTATGAGTGCTTTTATGTTCCTTAAGTACCAAAAAAGCTAAAACCCACAAATAACACTCTTTATAGAGAAAAAAATAATAATATAAAATATTTTTTTTTTTTTTTTGTTATTCATCTTCATAGGTACTAAGTTGCCAAAAATCTGGCAATATTCTTTGGGAATCGAAAACAAAATTACTGAAAACGTGTCTTTTCGGTGTTTTACGTAGAAAAACGCTAAAACGGATGCAAACCAACCAATATGAAGAAATAGAATAACATTATCAAAAAGGTATATTTTAAGTGTTTTTGAGCTTGTTACCTACAAAAAACGCGAAAATGGATGCAAAGCACTCCTTATTGGGAGAGAAAAGGACATAACGAGAAACGAGTATAATGAGTGTCTTATTATTTTTGGGCAAAAGAACTTGTGGTTCACAAGAACCACAACGCAAAAAACGCAAAAATTCGTGTATATAAAGAAGTTTCTTAGATACCAAAATGCTGAAACTCATGAATAACAATCTTAATTGGGAAACAGGACAACATTACCAAATGCGTGTATTTTGAGTGTTTTTTCTTAGTTAGCAAAACCCCAAACAGCATGCAAAAAGTAACTTTATGTGGGAAAAAAATGACATTACCAGAAGTGTCTTTTGAGTGTTTTTTGAGCGTGTTAGGCAATAAAGCAATAAAAAGCTAGGCAATCATATTACATTGGAATAAAACCAACTTTTACCAAGAACTTGCCTTGAAGTGTTTTTCAGCTCCTTACATACCAAATTGCTAAAACGCATGCAAAACACTTCTTTATGCAGAAGCAGAATAACATTACCAAAAACAAGTGTTTTTGAGTGTTTTTTATCCTATTACCTATAAAAACGCTTAAATACATGCAAAGATCCCTATATTTGGGAAAGGAAAGGATATTACGAGAAATGTGTATTATGAATGTTTTGAAGTTCTTTAAGT